>NC_080076.1:19945037-20245037 GCF_949987535.1 Balaenoptera acutorostrata
GTGAAATGCCCTCCATTAGCCAAATGTTGGGATTTTTTTTTTTCTTTTTGGTTGGATTGTTTGCAGACATTTAAATTTTATGAAGTTTCCAAAGATTTTGGTTGATAAGCCCTTTTTCCTTCTAAATGATTTGAGATGTTCTTAATGTTCTTACTGTGTGTTTTAAATATAGATAAAATAGCCACAAGCATGTAGTCTTTTAGTATTATATTTGATCATGTCACTATGACTAAAAAGGGGGAAAATGAGCTTGGGCACCACTTCAGTGTCTCTTATCTAGTCTATTAACATTATGTTTTATTTAAAAGGACCACATTAAACGTGAAACTCTAACTTTGGTGCATTTTTCAAAGGGAAGTGAAATCGCTGGAGAAACTAAAATAGTATCCAAAAGTTAAGAAGATCCCAGTAATGTTAGAAACGAAGAGGGAAAGATCATCCAAAGGAGCTGAAACAGGCAATCGTTTTTAGTCTTATAATTGAATCCATTCATATAAGACCCAGTGAAGTTTTTATACTAGGCTTTAATTATAAACCACCTTTCTCTTGACTAACAGCCTAAAACATTCATTTGTAAGCCACTTGAAAGGAAAGCATGCAAACAAGAAAAAGAACTAGACTGTTTCTCATATTCACGTCACCCCAGGATCATACATTTAAATTGCACTTGGGACCGTTAATGCTATGCCAGCCAGAAGATCTCATAGTCAACAAGCCATGCTCCTTCAAACTAATTACAAGGCTACATGCTCACTGGTCATGGCTTGGTTGTAAAGAAGATAGCCAGTTTGGAAAGGACTAGAAAGGCAAGAAAAACCAAAGTCACCTTGGTATTCCTGAAGGATTCTTTACATTGAGAAGGTTTGTTGAACAAATGTGGCCTTAAGCTAAAATCCTCAAGTCTTCAGGAAAGGAAGACTCAAGGCCACAGCTGGGAGAAAACACTAGTTACAAGCATGAGTGCCTCAAGGTGCAGCCCGAGAAATGCAGTGGGTTCTATGGGTTCCAAACAGTCAAATCAGGCAGCCAGCCATTACTGTACCTAAATACAGCAAGTGTCATAGTTTAGGGGGTTTGCTATGGAAGATGTATCTCTAAAGCAGGGCTTCTTAGCATTTTTGGGTTGTGGACCCTTTGAAGAGAAACGAACCCACTCCATACAAAAAAGAAGGATGTATATGAAGGTCAAGATCACATACAACTTTAAGGAGCTGATAAACCTCTAGAGTCTAGGCGTAGACATTTGAGATGCTTGTTCATGGATCCTGGGTTAAGAATATCCAGTATACGGTAACTAAAGCTACAGGGCTTGAAAAACTAGAGCAAGCCCATTTACCTTGACCGAGATGGCTGAGCCAAACCAGAACTGGACTGGTGTCTGGCTTTTCTGGGTAAAAGAAAGACCCTTTGTGGAACACCAAAAATAATACAATCCTCATTCACATCTGTTACGCTATGTTTAGAAGTCAAATGGCTTTGGCGTTGGCATGAACAGTCTCGCAAGAGGAAGCAGAAACTTGCCAAGTGCAAAGTGAAAATGCTCATGCAGAATCAGACCTGCCGGCTTGAGGTTTCCGATGGTAACCAGCCCACGAGTGAGGAACTCTCTTGTTCTTGAGCAAAAATGACCAAATTTTGAAGAATAGGACAACTTGATTTTTGTGAGGAAGTCTTTTACTTTACATAATCTTGATCTGTGAGTTGGGTGAGGCCATTTTCAAGGTGAGGAAGTGAAGACCAAGTGACATGCTCCAGCCCTCAGAGGTAAAACAAATAGCCAGTGTCCTGACAGTGCCCAGTAGTTCCTGTACTGGCCACCTCCCCCAGATGACAGGTCTGACTCCACATTTTAACGTGATCCTGCCCCCCTCCCTCCCTCCCCAGCTTCATCCAGTTCCATTTTTTGTTTGTTTTGCTTTTATCTTTGCTACTGCATTTTCTTGGATTTTTTTTTTAAAGGATCATTTCTGAACTTCTCTGCAGTTCTAATTTTCAACCTTACTCTACAAATTGTTCAGCTATAACTAGTTGTGAGAATGTTCAAGCAGTCAGAGACTGCTAGTCAAACTAAAATGTGCACCCTGGCCCACTTTTTCTAAAATAAACTTTCTATTCTGGAATAATTTTAGATCTACAGAACAGTTGCAAAGATAATACACAGCATTCCCATATACCCTTCACCAAGTTTCCCCTAAGGGTAACATGTTGCATAACCATGGTACATTTGTCAAAACTAAGAAATTAACATTGGTGCAGTCATCCCTGGATATCCGCTGGGGATTAGTTCCAGGAGCCCCTGTGGATACCCAAATCCGTGGATGCTCAAGTTCTTTATATGAAATGGCGGAGTACAGTCGGCTCTCTGTATCCACAGGTCCAGCATCCACGGATACAGAGGGCTGACTGTACTTTAATTGAATTTCACCAGTTTTCCACTCGTATCCTTTTTCTGTTCTGGAATCCAATCCAGGATCCTCTTTTTTGCTGTAGTCTAGCTCACTTTGAGTGCTGGCACAGGCAGCATTATTGGAGTCTGTACAGCATCATATGGTCTGGGAATCTTATCGAAGTGAATCACTGCCCAACTGAACTACAGTAAAAAATCAACTGACGCGCCTTTAACAATTCTTCCCATTTATTGCCTTCTCTCAAAAATTCCTCCCTCAGTGAGGACAGGTATTGAACAGGAAAGAGAAGACAGGAAGGAACTGAAAGGGAATGAGGGAAGATCTACAGCTACAAATTGAAAGGTCTAAATAGTGAATCATACATGGTTCACTCATCACTGAATTTATTGCTGAGTGCCGATTAGGTCAAAAGCACCGAGGGAGTTCGAAGGGAACCACCCCTACATTTAAGAAGTCCAGTTAGAAGATAACAGGAGCATCTGTCTGACCAACAGCAGTTGCCATGAGGCAGGAACAAAGCAAGATAGGGAGTGGTGGAGAGAGGTGCTGGGGTGGGTGCCGGAGCAGACAGGACATTGGTAAAAGTGACCTTGAGGCAGGAGGTGCGTTTTGACCATCAGAACAGATAATGTATTTAAGATACTGGCAAATCTTTCTGCACAGTAAAGAAGTAGATGGGTAGGAGCAGTTTTGGTAGCTTCAACCATGAAAGTACATCTTTCAAACTGTCATCACCTTTCCATCTCCCAAACAATACCTGGAAACCCGTGGCTGACTTTTTGGTCTACAGAATTATTCCGGGTCCCCCTGTGCAGAGCCCTATGGGTGAGGAGGAATGAAAGTAACCTCGGAAGCACAGCCTTCCATTTGACTACTCCAAGGACCTGAAAATGAATCTAGACTAACCTGCAGATTTTACAGAGGAGAGTGAGGCCCTGAGCTCAGCTGTATTCTCACAGTTCACACAACTCTATAGTGTCCTGACTCCTACCCAGAGGATGCTTTGCAATGTGCCATTCTGTCAACACAAGGACACTTTTGTCTTCCAGAAGCTCACAACCCAACGGCATGTGTAAGGGACTGAAACAGAACAAACATAATTAATAGGGGAAGTGTAGGCCTAAAGTGAAGACTGCTGGGGTATCGTTGACGATTGGAAGGATGCTGGAGGATGGTACCCAGAGGGAGGGAGGGAAAAGATTCAGTATGGGAAGTCTTCATGAAGGAGGTGAAAAGCGGTAGAGGATGAAAAAGATGCAGTTTGGTGTCTACACCATTCTAGCTGGTGAGAGGTACAGACCTCTGAGTCAAGAAAGTATTAAGAATGGATACACAAAGTGTGGTAAATCAAGGATGTCTGGATGCCTGTGGACTGAGGCAACGCTGTCTTTCCTGTTTTATTCATTTCTACCAAGCCTTGTTCTAAAAGGCTTTTGAGGTCACACTGACAATCATTAACAGCGATAAGGTGAGAAAAGCTTGCCTTTCCTTCCCATTGCCACAAGCATATGCTAACTGGTCAGGACCTTAACCTCATAATACTACTTATAAGGTATGTGCTATTGAACTAGCCACTTTTAACCTAACCCTAACCCTAACCCTAACCTGTGAAACAGGACTAATAATACCTACATCTTGGAGTAAATACTACAATGTACGTGGTGTGCTTCACCCAGTGTTGGCACATAGAAAATGTCAATGCACTACATAGAGATTGTATGGCATGTAAATATTTATACATCCATGCTCCAATCATAGTCTGCATTGGCCTCTATTTGCAACTTCTTGCCCCCTCCCCCCAATTCTTCCCTCATAGGCAGGAAGAATCATCTGGTCATGCTGTGCATCTTTCCAGAATCTACTGTGACTTCCCATTTTCTCTTGCAATTAATGGAACTCCTACCTAAATAGTCTTAGAACAATCTGCAAACAGAAGGAGCTATACTATAAGGAATGTGTTCAAGCAGAGGCTCAACCTAATGACAGCTCTGGTTCCAAAATGACGGCACTTCCACACACATTAATTTAGCCTCATGGCAAACCTAAGAAATCAGTGTTACCATCCATGTCTTAGAAAGAGAACAAGTGAAGCTCCAGGGGCTGTGGTCAGTGCAAGTAACCCAGGGCAATGTCATCAGAGGCAAATCCAGGTCTATTTGATGTCGAGGCCCATGGATTTTTCACCCTCCCACAGCTGTCTGGAGTTAGGAGAGATTCATTGGCTGGATTACAGGATGTCTGATGTCCTTTCTAATTCAAAATGTGGGTCCACTTGTGGGATTGCAGGCCAGCCACGCCCTCCCTAATGATGTTCTTCTGCTGTACTCAGCTTCTGTAGATGTTCCCCCAGCCATACAACCTGGCATCCCAAGAGCTTGCCAACCCCTGAGGCTTCGCTCATCCCAGGGGCCCTTCTCTTTAAGTCCAACACACATCATTTCCATTGTCTGGATTCTGCTTAAGATCATTCCATCAACTTAAAAACAAGCAAGCAAACAAACAAACAAAAAACAACAGTTTAATAACATCTGGGAATCATAGATCAAAACCACTGTGTTGGGTACTGGGAAGAAAGCAAACTTGTTACCGCAAGAACCTTAAAATCTCTTGCAGATATAAAGCATACAAACAAGCACAAATGAAAAGAGAAACAACTGGAATTTTTGAGCACTTCTTTTAGACCATAACACACATCAAAAAGCATATATCTCAATGAACTAATGCATAAAAAATAATAAAAGGTAATATTTCTCTCCTCTAAAACCACTTTGTGCTTTATTTTATTTAATCCACAGAATTCTATTAGTTGTTATTATTATTGCCATATCACAGAGGAAAGAATTGAGGCTGAAAGGAGCTGTTGGGTAAATGGCAGAGGGGTGATATTGGAAGCTAGGCCATCTGACTTCTGATCCTGAAATCTGTCAAAATTTGCTATGTGATGTAGATGCTAGAATTAATAAGCAACTTATTTTCACAATAATTCAATGAGATTTCTTGAGAAACACAAGGCCCAGAGGCATTAGATCAACTTACTAAGATCATGCTTCCAGTAATTGACCAAAATAAGATTTAAATGCAGAAATATCTGACACAAAATTCTGCATTTAGTGCCCTAAACCAAAGGAAAAAAATGGAAAGAATGAAGCAAAAGTAAATACAGGAGAGCAGAGATCACAGGCTCTGGCCAAAGAAGGGTATCTTCTTTGTGAAAGGTGTTAACATGAAGAGTTAATCCTCGGAAGCACCCAGTGCGAGAAAGCATTTAATAAAGATGCGGTCATTTATCCCTTCTGCCAGCACTTAGAGCAATTTCCAAGTTCCTCTTTCTGAATTGCCTGAGGGCAGACGGCTAATGGCCCAGCCTGGAGGAAAACAAGTCTCCTCACAAGTTACCCAGGGAACTTTCCAAGAGAAATATTTAATTTGGTGCCCCATTATCATGAGATTTTAATAGGTCACTGCAGCCTGTAACTAGACAGATCAAATGTTTATATTTCTCAAACCTCTGAGTGCTGAGTGCGTGCTGGGTGTACAACAGTGATCAAGGTATAGCCTCCCCTAAGAAGGTGACAGTCTTGGGAGGAGAGATGCTGGGTGGGAGGGGAGAGACACAATTGGGGAAAGACTGCTGGGCTGGGAGGGTCACGATCTTGGGTGGAGGGGAGCAGGAGTGGGAAGAAGTGAAATGTATAATAGTGCAGATGTGGTTTAAGAGCCCGGAAGAGGTGTTGCAGGAAGGGGGACCCCTTCCAGGGCCCGAGAGTGGGCTCCTATCTAACATTAGGAAATGACTTTTCTGAGGAGACACACGTGCTGAAGAAACAAGAGACTATTGGGAAGGGGTGCCCGGGCGGAGAGCAGCAGGGTAAGGGAACCCGGAAACCAGGAGAACTGCTCTGCCATGTGGCTCGCAGTGCCAGGTTTTAGGGTAATGGGGTTAGTTTCCGCGTTGTCTCTGTCCAATCGTTCTGACTCAGGGCTCTCCCTGGTGGCACACGCATTGCTCAGCCAAGACGGATTCCAGCGAGAAGGATCCTGGGAGGTTGGTAGGACATGTGGACTGGTGTCTCCTCTCTCCTTTTGACCTTTCCTGATTCTTCTGGTTGGTGGTAGCTTGTTAGTTCCGAGTTCTTTACCAGGACCTCCTGCTGCAAGATAACTCATGCAAGTGGTTACTATCTTGCCTGGCCAGGGCGGGCAGTTTTGGTCAGTGGTTTCCCCTAGCAGAGGGACTGGGGACTAAGGAAGCAGAAGAATGTCGCTAGAAACAACTTCACAATGAAAATAACAATTGAAATTAATACTGGATACCAAGAAAGAAATTTCCATACAGGATAAGTAAGGAAGAAAATTGAAGGTACAGTGTGATACTGCAAATCCCGTTCTTGGAACACCAAGCAATTCCGAGCAACTTAACAGTAGGAACAGGGTGTAAATGGTGGGAGCACAGCAGGAGGTGGGTGAGGGTCTTGATACCAATAAAGAATTTGGACTGTCCTGTGGGCAATGGGGAGCCACTGAGAAATTTAAGTAGAGAAATGATTGGGTCAGTTTTGCATTCTAGAAGCCCTGCAGCCCCATAGTTTTGGTGTTGCATGAGGAAGGCGTCTAATGGCAGAATATTCACACCATTGATGTTAGAGACAAGAGCTGCCATGGGTTCAGCCCACCTGCCTCTCCAGCTCATGCAGATTCTAGCTGTTCTTGCTCTTCCCCTGGAAGATACCCGACATGTGGACTGAAAGCGTCACGGCTGTGAAGGCAATCTGGCTGTGACATCTGTCCTCCCACTGGTGGCCAGGATTGGACTAAAAGCATCAGATTGAAGAGCAGTGGGCTTACAGAGAACGGCTTAATCAGCTCCCCCTGAGAATGTTCCAGAAAAACAGAATATGAATGATGAGATCTATGAATTGGTTCTGCACTTTATGGAATTGATTCTCTGATCTGATTAGATTCAAAGGCTTTAATGACCCTGTTTCCAGCAAGAAGGGGCACTGGCAGTCCATAGCACACAATGGCAAAGCTGTTAAACTATCACTTGTAGATACCCATAGCCAAGTATCAGTAGAAGGCAAGGCTCTAAACAACCAGGTAGTTGCCGGCATAGGACATTTTAGTCAAAATACGGAATACACTGGGCTTGGTTGTTGTTTCTAGTTGCACTACAGAACTTGGGAAAAAGAAAATGATGAACTAAAGGCTCTAAATTCCCAACTCAACGTGTACATAAGTGTTCTGAAAGCTTCTGCTGCTGCCCTGAAAGAAATTTTTCTCCGGTAGCTGAACAGTTTCATTTGAAAATAAACAGAAGTCTAATCTTGCAGGTGACCGAATTGCAAAGCAAACTGAATTCCAACCTATAGTCAGCCGTCTCCTTTGTTAAGCTTAGGGCATTGATTGGGAAGGGATGGGATCATGAAAACTGGGATGGGGACTTATGGGAATGGAGACTTTCTGATGAAGCTAGGGATTTTGAACTCCTAAATTCTGCCAAGCCTTCCAGGGCAGTAGAAGCTGTTCTTCCACCCCTGCCAGAGGAGGTTAGTCATCTCTTGCCTGAAGAACTTAGAGTGGCCTCTCTTGATGAAGTTGCCTTAAAGGCACTGCTCATCCTCAGAATCTAACTGTACCACTTCTTTTGCTTCTAGACCAGACTCAAATTCCAGGTGTCCTCAAAGGTACAAAGCGTAGCCCATTAGGAAGTATAATACACACCAAAAGAATCTGATGATTTTGTCAAACTATACTGGTGGAAACCTGGAGAATACATGTGGGAATGCATCTTAAGGGTGTGGGATCAAGGAGGAAGGAATATATAATCAGGCCAAATGTATTGCTAGAGCCTCACTAAGCAGAGAATCCAAATTCAGTATTTAAGCTCAGGAGGCTAGGAATAACTCCAACAGTTTACTTGGTTGGTTGACTGAAACATGCACCCCATGTTGACCTACTCTAAATGAAGTCAATGGCAGAACTTCTTAGTATCCTACAGAGGAAGGTATCTAAAAGCTTAGGGAGGTTAGAATGATAGAGTGGATTTATCATGTAAAATCTGTTTACCCACTCTTCGAGGGTCCAGCATCGAGAGATAAATTACTGGGACAAGCCCCCCACCCCCCAGCATCCCTATCAGAATGAACATGGTGGGAGACAGGGTGTCAGGAACCAGGTGTGGACACTTAATTGCCACAGGCAAGATGGGTGTGGTCACCACCATAGACAACAGAGTCAAAGCAGTAATCAGAACAGTCTGACTCAGAGAGAGCTATGATGTTGGCTAATTGATTAGAGTGTCCCCAGAAGAGAAATAGATAGGCTTTCTGCTAAATTTTTACTTGACCTGTGTAAGTGGAAGTCTGAGTTAAATCACCAAAAGTCACAGCCACTCAGTTCCCAGATTGGAGCCAGTTCACAGACCCAGAGCCCTAGGAATGAAGGGGCGGCCAGAGGAAAGACCTGCCACACTGCCAAAATTTATACCATCGGTCTTCCTCCAAGCCTTCTCCAAAGGGACCTGTGGCCATTTAACAGAGTGACCATGCACTGAGGAAGGAGAAATAATCAGACTTTTGGTGGTTACAGGACACTGGCTCTGAACTGATGCTAATTCCTGAAGACCCAAAATAACATTGCAAAATAACACTGTGAAATTTTGGAAAATTTGTATCTATTGCTGTGAGCTTGACAACTGCCCAATACTTAAAGGTTTTTCTGAGGAATTCAGTGGTAATATTAACAAATGTGAATTTGGGGCTATGGTATAATGAAATGTGTCAATACTTGGAAGATCTGCGTAGTTTAGAGAATCAGTACCTCAAATGATCAATGCATGATGTTACATATTCATGCATGGGTAAAAGATCTGTTCAGAGTTTAAGACAGAACTGTGGAGTTTAATGTAACAGGGTATGAAAGTTCCTTAATATGGTTTCAGAATCTACAGAGCACCTAACCCCTAAGATACTACTACTTGTCAAGTTTTGGTGTAGTATCAGAAAAGAATGTAATTTGAAAAGGCTACTAAATACTCTTCCCTTTTTCAATTACATATCTATGTGAGGCTAGATTTTCTTCAAATTTTCAACCAAAGCAACATACGGCAACAAATTGAAATCAGAAGCAGACATGAGAATCCAGCTGTCTTCTATTAAGTCAGATATTAAAGAGATTTGAAAAAATGTAAAATAATACCACTCTTCTTATTACTTTTCTTGTTTTGGATAATGTTATTTTTTCATTTAAAAAATTGGCTCAGTTTTAAGGATGTAATGGGTTTACTGTTTTTTTTTTTAATGAATAAAGACTTTTTATATGTCTCAGTTTTAATCTCTAATATGGTAAGTCTTAAAGGCTATAATACACATGATGGAAAGCACTTTGGGGTCCTCGATAATCTTTGAAGCATATGAAAGGATTCTGCAGAAAACATGAGGACTTTTGCTCTAGTTCTTGATCAGCTGCTCTAAGTATATAAAATAAACAAAGAAGACAAAGCGTAGGCTGGGGTAACACCTGAATTTAGGGTGTCTCCTTTCTGATTCCAAGTATGTCCCTGTATTAGTTTGATTGTGCTGCTGTGATATTGTGATTCATAATAAGAAATATATATTTGGTCTTTGTCCCAGTTTCTGGCACAGAATTCCTAAAACTATCGGAATTTCCTAGGTGATGGCAGCAAGAAAGATGTCTTTTGTTTTGTTAATGAGGTGACTTTTGAAAAGCACCTGGATCACCTAAGGATGGGGGCTGCTTGCCAGGAGAACTAACCATGTGATTGGAGCTTTGGAACTTCCAGTCCCGCCCTTGACCTCCAGGGAGTGGAGAGGGACTGGAGAATGAATTAATAGCCAATGGCCAATGATTTAATTAATCACGGCTGCGTAATGAAGCCTCCATAAAAACCTGAAAGGACAGGCTTTGGATAGATTCCTGGTTGGTGAACACGTGGAGATTTGGGGAGAATGGTGCTCAGGGAAGGCACAGAAGTGCCGTGTCCCTTCCCGCTTATCTTGCCCTATGCATTTCTTCCATCTGGCTGTTCCTGATTTGTAACCGTTCATAATAAACCAGCAAACTAGTAAGTAAAATATTTCTCTGAGTTCTGTGAGCTGCTCTAGCAAATTAATTGAACCCAAGGAAGGAGTCGTTGGAACTTCCAATCTACAGCCCTATGGTCAAAAGCACAGGGGACAACTTGGGCTTGTAACTGGCATCTGAAGTGTGTGTGGTGGGGGAGGGGGGAGGTGCAGTCTTGTGAGACTGAGCCCCTAACCTGTGGGATCTGATCCCATCTCCAGGGAGAACATGTCAGAATTGAGTTGAATTGTAGGTTACCCAGCTGGTGTCAGAGAATTGCTTGGTGATATGGGGGGGAAAGAACCCCACACTGTTGGAATTGGTGACCAGAACCCTTAGCTGTCCTGACAAAATACCAGACTGGTGGTGCAGGTGCTGCTAACCATTTAAGAAAGGCTTTCCTTGAAGATAGTGAGTGGTTCTGAGGTTGGGCTGCCTGTTAGAAACTCCTGAGAAGATTTTTTTTAAAACCAATATCCAACCCCCTTCTTCCCTCCTCCTTCCTGATTTAATTTGTCTGGGATGGTACTGGGCTGTGGTTTGTGTTCAGAGCTCCCCATAGATTCTAATCTGCAGCCAGGGTTGAGAACTCCTGCTCTAAAATGTGAGTGGCCAAAAGGCCTTCTCTGTGTCTATCACCACCCGACCAGGTGGCAGGGAACGAGGTTGGTGTTGGTGCCAGACTAAACAGGAAGTCAGGTGGATGAGCATACGGGTAGTTAATAACCACATTCCCAATCTGACATGGGTTGGAGGGAGGGGGATGGATGAAGGGCAGCTCCTGCCTAAACAGCCCCAAAGGACTCATCCAGAGAGACTTGTTCCCATCAAAGGGAGGAGGGAGCTCTGTGGCAGCTAGTGGTTGGCTAGAGAAGATGGGTCTAACCGGAGTTTACTTGCCTACAAGTATCAGAGTCACAAAATAACAGTGGCTTAGGAAAAACTAAAGTGTATTTCTCCATCAAATTCACGGAGTCCAGAGTTGGGCGATCTAGGGCTGGTAGGATAAGGCCAGCATGCTGAGGACCCCGACTCTTCTGCTTTCATGCTCCACTGTGTCTGCTGTCCATTCCACAGGTCATCAAGTGGCTGCTGGAACTCAGCCCAGCAAGTCCACATTCCAGCCGGCAAGAAGGAGGAAGGGAGGAAGAATGAGAAGCAAAGGGCTGGCATCATCTCCCTGAAGGTTCCTTGAAGCAGCTGCATCAACTTCTGTTTACATAGCATTGCCCAGACCTCAGCCACAAGGCCCCCCCATGACATCCAGGGAGGCTGGGAAATTTAGTCTTCATTTCTAAAGTCATGTGCCCCCCATACCTGTGGGTTCTATGGAAATGGGGTAAAGAGATATTGAGGGATAACTAGCAGTGTTTGCCAAAGGGAGCTTTTGTGAAACCACGCTTGGCTCTCTGAATTTAAGCTTAAGTCCCCTTTTGGGAAGAAATAGGAAGTTTTTTCCCCCATCACCGTCACAAAGCTTTCCTCCATCCCTCCTCTTTTTCTATATTGGTAACTGTCTGCTGGTCCTGACAGTCGTTTCCTCCAAAGAACTGGTAGGGGCTGCTTTCATAGCTATTTGATTCCTTTAATCAGAACCTAAAGTCAACAGGATTCAGAGTCGTTTACAATTCTGGAATTTTGTATCATAATTTAAAATAGTTCAACAGCATAGAATTTCCGACATACTGGAAATATAGACATTTCAAAATAGAACAACTTCATCATTCTTTTAAATGTATCTAAAGGAATTAAAATGCTATAGCAATTTAATACACCACCATCCCTTTAGAAAATATTCAACAAGCCCTCATTTAACAGAAGGTAATTTTACATACTTCTTCTCCTTAAACTCATATTTCCCTTCAAACTTCTGCTACTTAACTTTTTCCAAATGTAACATATTTTTATACTTAAAAGTCTTTATCACTCTGTCAAACACATCTGCATCAAAAATGTGTATAAAATTGAAGTTTAATTTCCTGTCACCAGAATGCTCTAATAGTTTAATAAAATTATTCTGGATGGAGTTAGTATTACAGTTATTATTAGTGCACCACTAAGCAAAAACAATGTAAATACAACACAAATATTGATAAATAATTATTAGACATAAAAAGTGAAAGATAAAATCCATGGGAAAATCATCTCTAATGAAACAGCTGGAAGTTTCTTTTCTCCTCCCAATTTTCTAGTGTCCACGAAGGAATAATGCTTATTAATTTAATAGGTGAGTATCCAGCAATGGTTCAGTTCCTGCTTTTTTGTTTTACAGTAGAATGCACTGAGAAATCTTAGTCACATAAATACTAGGTGGGAATGGAAGTTTTGTTAAAGCAGCAACCCCCAATTCTCTGAAATCCTTTGAAATTATGTGGGGATCTATCTTCAAAAATTATGTCTAATGATCTCTCAGCTGACAATTCGATTAGGTCTCCTTCAGTGGTGATGAAAGCAGAGAATTAGAAACCACCTGATGTGTAAAAGGGTTTCTTACTCAGTCATTAAAGTCATTCACTTTTCTAGTTTCTGGGAAATATACCAAAAAGGCTTTACCAAGTCTTATGGAACAACTCTCAGTAATTATACCTGTTTCTCTGCCACTTAGGTACCTTGTTTATTCTCCCAACAAGTTGAGAAAATGGAAATATTGTGAATTTCAATACACCTTTGCCAATATAATCTTGTTGATTTAAAAAATACTTTTATTTTTAAAAATAGCTTTAAGTATCTTTTCACCAAGACCCTGGAGCTCAAAAGTAAATAAATAAATAAATAAATAATTCACCAAGCAAGCTAATAAACTCTACCTTTATTGTAAAATCCCATCATCCAAAGCAAACCAACTTTCAGGGGAAAAAAAAAAATCTGATTTTATTTCTCAATTCAAGTGTCCCCATAACAACCATCTCTCTCTTGAATTTTTAATTCTAAAAAGAAAGACAAGGTGCAAAGTGTCACTATGAACCTTTAATATTTATTTCTGACGCTCCCTTTGTTTTTTCTCATACAACTCTCTCTCTCAGGAGCACTGCATTCTCCATCTTCCTCGTCTTTGTTTCCTGCTCTGCGGGTTTTCACACTCTGGGGCTCTGCACCAAGGTAAGATTTGACACGGATGAAGGGTTCAACTTCCTTTTGTGAACTGTCAGAAGTGGAGGTGGGAAATGATTGCCAGCAGACCGGCTCAGGCTTGGGCGAGATGGGTACATAAGAAAGTTGAGGCTTTGGAAAATGTTCATGCACCTTAGTAAACTTGTAGAGTGAATCCAACACTCCTTGGTTCAAATAAGGAAAGGTAGACAAGCTTCCTTGTTTTCACTTTTCCTGGGGTTATATGGGGACACGAAGGAGAGGCCTCAAAAATCAGGGAAGACTGCCTGGAAGAGGCAACTGCTGAGCCGAATCTGGGAATGTAAGTTTTTAAAAAGCTCACAGATGATTCTTATTCTGAATTTTGAGATCTACTTCTATTGGAATTTGAAAACTACTGAAATTTGAGAGCTACTGCTACTGGATACAAGACCTTAAAATCAAGAGAGAACTCAGTTCTGCTGATCATTAAAGAAACATCCATATTTCAGGTGGCCCTGAATGGGGAACCTGCAAGCAACTTCCAGCCTGACTTGAAGGCAGAGGTCAGTACGATTCAATTTTAATGTTTCTTTCCTTCTGATACAAGCAAAGAAGACACCCGCCTTGACAGTGGGGTCCCCCCATCACACAGTCCCTGGGTGCCGTGAGTGACAGCAGCATTTATAATCCTCACACCTGGCCACGTGCTACTTATAGTGACGAGTGGGTTGATCACCTGGAATTCTTGTCTGTCTTCCTGAACCAATTCCAAAAACCTGCTATCTCTGAAAACTTGAATGCAAAATCCCAGCCCCCAGAGAAGGGTATGAAAATGCCAAACTATTTACTTGCTGTTCTTCCCCCATGGTTCCCTGTTCCTGCCCACCTGGCTGCTTTTTCAATGTGTCCTAAGCAGACGCCTTGGAAATGGGGCCTCGGCTTCTCTGGGAAGATAGCTTCAAAGCCCCAGACCTAGACATCACACGTTTCCCCAATTAAAAGCTGTCCTCAACAGCACCTCGCCAGAACCCCTAAGATAACAAGCCCTTGCTTCGTTACAGCTCACACCCTCTCCTACAGGAGGAGATAAGGAGATGTGTTACTTGAGCCATATTTTTGGAAATTGCTAGTTAGCTGCAAAATCTTTCCTGAGGTAGAAAAAAAAAAGCACCAAGGACTGGAATTATTGGATTATTTCACTTTTGAGGCCAAGAAGCAGATGCTCCACTTTCAAGACTTGGACAAGTCTTGTCGCAAGATAACTCCTCTGCTTGCCACCCAAGTGTCCCGGTTCACTGGCTTCCCTGAAGAGGCCCGCTAGGAGATCAGTTGAACCACTGCCGAGGATATGGTTTGCAAGGCTCTTAAAACAGCTGCCCCATACTGTAATCTGGTGCTAATCAGATTTCAGTGTGATGTCGCCAGGAAAAATCGATATGTATAATGCTAGACTGGAAAGGTTTAGGACCAAATTCCAAAGACGAAATTCTTTCTCCAAATTATATGTCTTAAAAAAAAAAAAAACAACTTAGTTTGGGTAAAATAGAGAAATTATTCCATGTCTCTGCTTTCCTGCTCTGCCATGTTTTATCCCAGAACTGGAAAATGACTTTCCTGAAATGGAAGCTGGTCCTCGTGTTGCAGGAGATGTAGGTAGTAGTGTGTTAAAATGTCCAGCATAGCTGGAAGTGATTAATTAAAAATAATTCATTGAATACATTTCCTTCCTTCTTTTAAAATACATGTAGGTGAGTGCCCAATATGTGCTTGTCTCCAGGAATTAACTTGAAAAGAACCCATTTTGTTGCTGTCTGCTTGGAATTGAATATCTATGGTGGTGGCCTAATGTCAAACAGTTCACGAAATATGGTGTCTTGGACCATTTGTGTTGCTCTAAGAAATATATCATAGACTGGATGGCTTAAACAATAAATATTTATTTCTTATAGTGCTGGAATTTAGGAAGTCCAAGATCAAGGTGTTGGCAGATCCAGTGTCTGGTAAGACTCATTTCCTGGTTTGCAGATGGTCATCTCCTTGTATCCTTACATGGCGGAGAGCAGAGAAAGAGGAAGCAAGCTCTCTTGTGTCTCTTCTTTTAAGAACACTATTTCCATCCATGAGGGTCCACTCTCATTACCTAATTACCTCTCAAAGATCCCACCTCCAGATATTAGGGACTAGGTTTCATATTATGAATTTGGGGGAGGGGGGACATAAACATTCAGTCCATAGCATGTGGTGTATGCTGCCGAGGTGGGGGGAGTGTAGGTGAACGTGACAGTCTGGGTGTGGGTAGCTCTCAGGGAAGACTTCTTGGAAGATGCGATGCTTCGTTTGAAACCTGGAACTTTAGCAAGCATTAGCCAGGCAGATGGGCCAGCGTCAAAGGCAGAGGGAGGAGGTGGGGCATTTGATGATGGAGAACGCTCCAGCGGGGGAGGACCACACCATAGAGCGTGCAAGGTCCCAAGGCGACAGAATGCATGTTTGGGGAACTGTAATAAAAATGGAAATAGTAATCATTCATTCATTCATTTAAAGATGTATTTTAGTACCTATTATGTGCCAGACCTGATGCTAAACCAGAGAATAAACTCATGAACAAGGCAGAATTGTTCTAATTATTATTAATCATAACCAATTATTTTTACTACTACATTTCTTGAACACTTGCTGGGTGCCAGGCACTTGAAGTACTTCACCATCATTATCTCAATTCATTCTACAACAGTCATATAAAATGGGTACATTTTTTAGCATCTGTATAGATGAGTAAACTGAGGCACAGGTGACGTCAGTGACTTGCCCAAGGTCACCCTGCTGGTTGGTTGAGGAGCCTGAACTCAGGCTGTCAGAATCTACAACTTCCTCTTGGTTCATAATCCTGGCTGGATTATGTGCAAAGGGATTCACTGTGAGAATGACCAACTGTCCTGGTTTGCCTGGGAACTGGGGGTTTTCTGAGATGCGGGACTTTTAAGTGTTAAAACTGGTAGGCTTGTATGGTTGGCTATCACAGCTGAGCATTGAGTAGGGCCCCAACTTGTAGGACCTAATAAAACATGCCAAAGAATTGGGATTTTATACCAAAGGCAATGGAGATCCTCATGTAAAAAGAATATACTCTGATAGTTCCAAACCTCAGTTGCACAAAATGAGCCTTAGCTCCCCACCAAGTGACCCCCACTCATTCCTTGGAATTACAAAGCTGTGGGTACCATAAATTTACTAGTTGCAGCAATGGTATGTATTCTATATCGGTCATCTGCTCTTTCCAGTGTAGAAAGCTGACTCCCTATTTATCACCAATACAACCTATTGATAAGACAAAGCTGAGTTTATTGCTTACAACAAAACAATAAAGGAGTAAGGAGAATACTGCCTCAAGAAGCTTTGCTAGCATCTCAGAGGGGGAAGTCAAGTCAGAATTGTATTGAGAATTGGAAGTTTGGTTTAAGGTGGGTCTTTCAACCAGGGGGCTCAATTAGCAAAGGGTAATGATCACAAAACAATGGTCCAGGATTTGGTGGGAACAGCAAGGTGAGAATTTTTAAGCGTGGGAGTCAAAGAATCTTAGGGTGTGAACTGTCGGTTGATACTTTCCACTGAAGGGTTGAAGGATCTTTCAGGACCCGTTTGGGAAGTTTCTATAATGAACAAACAAACCATTTGCCCAGACAGGAGACTCCTGGGAAGTTAAAGCCCTGGTAATGAAGACAGAGAGATAGAAAGTCACGCGAACATAGACAGTGAGGGGTGGTTTCTGTCCTGAGTCTACACAGAGAACCTTCACCATGGACAGTTCCCTCAAGAGGACCCCAGGACCGTTCTATGTGCTGGATGAAGGTGCTCCAAAAGGCTTCGAACGCTCAGAGCCCAGCACAGGTGATATAGGCAGGGTGTCCCACTCAAACCTCACCACACTCTGTCACCAGAGCCTGCAAAGCAGCTCTACCTCAAAAGCTCCCTCGAGGGCTCAAAACCAGCCCAAGAATCCTAGTGGGATACAAACGTCATCATGCCCTCAAAGCTTCTCTTTCTCTCCTTCTCAGATCCTTCCTGCTGCAAAACTGTTCTCACTTCTCCCAGGTACAACAAAAGCAAAACTGCTCTGCATGTGACTGGACATCTGCTGACCCACTGATATTGGTGTGTCTGTGTTGTGCGTTGCTGTGTAGGTGGGAGGTTGACTATCGTCTACACTAGCAAGTACCCACCCAATGTACCCCGTGGTAATTATGATAGTCACTGCTCTTGGAAAACCTCCCACTTCTCTCTAATTCTATCAACCTTTTCAATCCTTACCACTCTCCTCTTTCATGAGATCATCAATATTAACTCCAGTCTCTATTAATCTTGCCCCAACTGCATATCTATTATTCTATCTTTATTCCTTTTTATAATCCCTTTTGGCATTTCCTTATATTCAATTTGGTTTCCAATCATCTTCTGTCTTAAATCGTTCTCCCACGATGTTATTATACAATTTTTCAAACATATAGAAAGGTAAAAAGAATTACACAGGGAACACCCATGTACGCATCGCCTAGAAACAGGGGTCAGCAAACTTTTTCAGTAAAGGATTGGGTAGTAAGTACTGTAGGCTTTGCAGGACGTATGGTCTCTGACAACTACTCAGCTCTGCTGGTGTGGTGCAAAGGCAGCCACAGACAGTGTGTAAATGAAAATGAGTGAGCATGTCCATGTTCCAATAAAACTTTATTTACAAAACAGGCATGTCCTGATCCCTGACCTTGACTCTACTATAAATATTTTCCTATACTTGCTTTATCGCATGTGTAGCTGTCCCTCTATCCATCTCATTTCTGACACCTTTCAAATTAAGTTTCCCGCATCAGTACACATCAACCCCAAACACTGTGACTATCATTTTCATATGTAATGTGTCACACATATCTCTTTTTCCAAAAGACTGTAATTTCTTTCTTTTTTAAAAAATTTAATTAATTAATTAATTAATTTTGGCTGCACTGGGTCTTCGTTACGGTGCGTGGGCTTCTCTAGTTGTGGCACGGGCTCAGCTGCGGTATGTGGGATCTTAGTTCCACAACCAGGGATCGAACCCGGGGTCCCTTGCATTGGGAGTGGAGAGTCTTAACCACTGGATCACCAGGGAAGTCCCAAGACTGTAGTTTCTTGAATGACAAAAAATCACTAATTCAACTAACATTTACCTATCTACTGTTTTCCAAGCACAGCTCTAAATAGGATTCAAAAAGAATCCTATTGTCTAAAAGAAAACTGTTTTGCAAATGAACAAATACAAGGCAGCTGATAATAGAAATGGGAACAAAGAAGTGTTCACTTAAGGAGAAAGGACATGAACTCTACCCTGGGGGAACTGGGAGAGGCTTCTCAAAAAGTTCAAGGTGGGATTAAAAAGTGATCTGGGCTTCCCGTAACACTGTTTCTATTGCCCTTGTGCTTGCTCCATCCAAAATTTGGGACTTGTTCTGCTTTAAGAACTGACCCCCACCCCCAGAGGTCACTGTTGGGGATAATACTTATCTCCCACTTCTTATTAACCGACCCTGATGTATCTCCACCAGAATATTCTGGCCTATGGCTCTACTTCTTATTCAAAGCCAGTGGTTTCTAAATTTGAGCCCACAAGGGAATCACCCAGAGGGTTTTTAAAATACCAGTTACTAAGCCCAAACCCAGATATTTTGAATCAGTAGGTCTGCAGTGGAGCCCTAGAATTTGCATTTCTAACAAGTTCTCGGATGATGCTTATCCAGGGACCACACTTTGAGAACCACTGCACTAAGTAATATATTATAGTTCATCCTAGAATTATTCTTATCATTATTACATTTATAGCATCTTTTATGAGATGTTTTCCAGAAAATTTGTACCAGCCTATACCCCTATTATGAATAAACCAATATTTTGATACTTACTTATCACTGAATATTAACATAAAATACTTTCTAATTCTGTAGTTGGAAATGATACCCTGGTCTTTTAATTGATAGCTCTTTCAATTACTCATGAAATCAAAGATTTCCCTGTACCTTCCTCTTAATTTTCTCTCTAAAAAATAATAAAGTATTTTAAAAAAGGGAAAAAAGTTGTCGTTGACTTCCTTGAATGCCTTCCATTCAAGGCAACACAGGAAGTGATGATTTGATATATGTTGTCAGCTCAAAACATATAATGATTATAAATAAAATATTAAATGTAAAGTCAAAACCAGCTCCCAGGGTTCAGAACAAGATAAATTCTCCATGGATCAAAAAAAGAACAAAATGTTAAGTGATGAGCAGGGCTCTGCTCTGGGTTCTAGAAGCAGATAGTAATAACAGGAAGTTTGACTTCTGAGGGCTAGTGGGGATGCAAGGGGCTCCAAATGAGGTGTGGGTTGAGATAATCTTGTTGCTTGAAGCAAGTTAGGACCAAATCATCCCAAGAAATATCATCAAGTCTAAGCTGGAATCTGAGCCTGGGGTCTGGGTGACAGCAACGTAGAAGCAGAGAGAGAGCACAAGAGAGAAACATAAATACACCTCTCACTCAAAATGATTCTGAAACCCAAATTATAAAGCAATAAAGAACTAAAATCAATTTGATTCAGAATTCACTCCAGATGAAATGAATTTAAGATAAGAATCTGCCAAAGACATTAAAATTATTATATTTAGAATGCTTTAAAAATGTAAAAGGTGTAACTCCCATTAAAATAGAAAAAGAAATTATGAAACGAAAACAAGTCCAATGAAACAAGAACAGGTGGATATGAAGAAGAGTGCTGTCATCAAGAACCAAATCTTCCAGCAAGGTGATCTTGAATTTCCCAGCCTCTATAACTGTGAGAAATAAACGTTCGTTCGGTGAATCACCCAGTCAATGATAATTTGATATGGCAAGCAGAGCAGACTAAGACAAGAATGTTCATTGTATCATTGTTTGTAGTAATAAAATGCAAACAAATTAACAACCAAGAAAGATAGATAAACAAATTGTATTATAGTCATATAATAGAATATTATATAACAGCTAAAATGAAAGTACTAGTTACACTTCAAAATTATAATACTGAATGAATAACTCAAATTTCCCAATGATATACATTAGGACTCCATTTATATCAAATTTGGAAATATTCAAAACAATATTACATACTTTTGATTAATATGTATATGTGTAACAGTTTTATAAACATGCACAAAGTGAGCAGTCCGAAACTCTAAGGACGGTGGGTCCACTGGGACAGGAGAAAGGAGGATGGAATAAAAGAAGAAAGCAGTTTCATCTGTATCTGTAGCTAGCATCTTAATTCTTTTTGAAGAATCTGAAGCAAACATAACAAAATATTAAGCTTTGAAAAAGCTGGTTAGAGGTGTTTCTCAAATCATTTTCTACACTTTCCTTATGTTTAAAATATTCTGTAAAAATTTTACAGAGGAGTCTGCTATGTTTATTTCTGCTGTGTTTGCTCGCTGCTCTTTACCTGTTACCCCAGTGCAATCTGGTTCTGTCTCCTAACAGTTTCTGGAAACT
Source organism: Balaenoptera acutorostrata (assembly GCF_949987535.1). Lineage (NCBI taxonomy): Eukaryota > Metazoa > Chordata > Mammalia > Artiodactyla > Balaenopteridae > Balaenoptera > Balaenoptera acutorostrata. The sequence goes on from NC_080076.1 coordinate 19,966,127, forward strand.
TCTCTCTCCTTAGGTTGCCTGTACTTCCGTGCTGCCGAAGCCCACAGGTGCATTTCCACTCTTGTCTTATTTGACTTATCTTTGGTATTTGACAGTTTTCCTCTTCATATTTACTCCTCCTCCTTCCCTCAGTTTTGGGGTTTCTTCCTAACTCTACCTACTTCTCCTCAATGCCCTTTGCAAGTGTCTTTTCTTCTCCTTGCCACTTAAATGCTGGTGTCCACCATGGTTCTGATCTCAGTCTTCCTTGATCCATGTATAACCTCATGCAATCGGAAAGCTTCTACTACACTTCTATGCTGATGACTCAGGAATTTCCACCCCCAGTGGAGAACTCCATTCTGAAGCTCAGCCTGATATTCAACCAAAGACCAGGCATTTTCACTTGGATGCCCTTGGAGCACATCAAAACTTCAATACGTTCAAACTGAAATCATCTCCTCTGCCTTACACCCTCCCCTTCTAAACCCTATTGTGGTAGGCAGAATAATGACCTTCCAAACACGTCCGCATCCTAATCTCTAGAACCCGTGGATAGGTTACCTTACATAGCAAAAGGAACTTTGCAGATGAGGTTAAAAATCTTGAGATGGGACAATTATCTTGGATTCTCCATGTGGGTCCAATGTCATCCCAAGTCTTCTGTAATGTGATCTCAAGGGAAAAAGGGAGAGAGGCGAATCAGAGTCAGTGAAGGAGATGTGAGAATGGAAACAAATAGGAGTGATGTGGGCCACAAACCAAGAAATCAGAGGAGCTTCTAGAAGCTATAGGCAAGGAAATGAATTCTCTTCTAGAGCCTCCAAAAAGAACACATCCCTCTAGATGCATTTTGGACTTTGAAACTCCAGGACTGTAAGATAATAAATTTATGTTGCTTTGAGCCACTAGGTTTATTATAATTTGTCACAGCAGAAAGAGGGAAAGAGTGCACCCACATCAACTGTTTCTTCTCCATTGTATTGTTACTGAGGACTTTCTAGATCCCGCTCTCACTACTTATAGCCAAGTAGGTGACAAGTCCTGTCACTGCCACTTCTTTCTGGCTCTCATCACTACCTCCTGCCTAGTCTACTGAAATAAACTCCTGGACCCCTGGATCCCTGCTTATGGCCAGCACCTCCTGGACCCCTGCTTATGGCCAGTACCTTCTTCGCTTCCTTCCCCTTTAATCCTCAGACCTGCACCCATTCTTCCCCAGGCTGCCAAAGCAATCTTTTAAAACTGTGTACCTAAGCGTACGATTTTTTAATTAGAAACCTTTTATGCTTCTCCAATGCTTTCAGGATCAGGTCACCTTCCTTAGGGAGCATACAAAGCAATTGCTCAGGCTTTTCAACTCTCCTATCAGGCTCCTTCTGCAGCCACTTTTTTTGCTCCCATCAAAATTGCAACTTGCTAAAGCAGAAGTTCTTAGCAAGGGGTTTGCATTAGAATCACCTATCAAGCATGTGAAAAACTGGCTAAGTATTGTCCCTGCTTTAGCAGATTCTTGCTCAGTAGTTTTGGGGACATTGAGGACAAACCGTCTACCTTCGATAAAACTCACAGGCTATTCGGTATACAATGGAATAGTACTCAGCCATAAAAAGGAATGAAATAATGCCATTTACAGCAACATGGATGGACCTAGAGATCATCATACTAAGTGAAGTAAGTCAAACAAAGACAAATATCATATGATACCACTTATATGTGGAATCTTAAAAAAATTATACAAATGAACTTATTTACAAAAGAGAAATAGACTCACAGACATAGAAAACAAACTTATGGTTACCAAAGGGGAAAGGGACAGGGGAGGGATAAATTAAGAGTTTGGGATTAACAGATATACACTACTGTGTATAAAATAAACAACAAGGACCTACTGTATAGCACAGGGAACTATATTCAATATCTTGTAATAACCTATAATGGAAAATAATCTGAAAAAGAATTGTATATATATATATATATATATATTCTTTGCTGAACACGTGAAACTAACACAACATTGTAAATCAGCTATATTTCAACTTTTAAAAATGTTAAAAAAAAATCACTCTTGCCTGATGCATCTAGCTCTTTCGTAGCCTCCTGTTTCCCCTCTCGCTGTGCCATCTGCCTGGCATCTCCCCTTTGGTCTTGGTACTTATCCTTTTTTTTTTTTTTTTTATAATGAAACTCTCTAGGAGTTAAGCCAGCATTTTATTTATTTATTTATTTTTGGCTGTGTTGGGTCTTCGTTTCTGTGCGAGGGCTTTCTCTAGTTGCAGCGAGCGGGGCCACTCTTCATCGTGGTGCGCAGGCCTCTCACTATCACGGCCTCTCTTGTTGTGGAGCACAGGCTCCAGACGCGCAGGCTCAGTAGTTGTGGCTCGCGGGCCCAGTTGCTCCGCGGCATATGGGATCCTCCCAGACCAGGGCACGAACCCGCGTCCCCTGCATTGGCAGGCAGATTCTCAACCACTGCGCCACCAGGGAAGCCCCTACTTATCCTTTAAGTACATCTCTTCTTCCATAGAGCTTTCCAACCTGAACAGGTGCCCTTCTAAGTGCTTCCTTGGAAATCTGCACATTCTTTCTGATTCACCGATTGCTCAAACTATTGTTCTCCACTCCTCCTTTCCAACTTCTTACGAGCAGGACTCAGGCAACCCCCTAGTGCCTACAACAGTGCCTGGCACACGGTGAAAGGTCCAACAAATGCATCCGTTACTCCCTTCTCTCCCACCCTCTGCCTGAAGCACTTCCACATGGATACACATTGGGATTCTCATTTCTGGCCCCTTCTATCCTGTTCAGACCCACTGCCTACTCTTCTGGGGTGGCTTCTGACCTTCTTATCACACAGTACGTAACCTCAAGCCTGAGGTTCAGAGAAGGCCAAAAAAGGATTTAGTCAGATGAAATAAGTCAAAATGACTTGGCATTTGTTATTTTCTATTAGCCAGAAAGGCTGTCATTGCCAGTAAGTTGGGTTGACCTTTTGGGAATAGGGCACTGGAGTAAGAATTTTCTGACTAGCCTAGTGGCTGGTCCTCCCCTCCTGCTTTCTGAGAGATGGCCAGTGAATTTGCCAATGGATAAGAACAAACGCTTTGCTATCTAGAGCAGGATAGATAGGGGGAAGGCTTAAGAGAAGGGCTGATCTCTAGGCATTTCAGCCAATATGTTTTGTTTTGTTTTTTTCTCAAGTCGCCTCTGCACCAATCTGCAAGCCGTGGATCCTGTATAATATACTCCCACTGCCCCGTCCACAGATATTTTACTCAGGCTGCAAAATTAAAACACACATAAATTATTCAGCATAGTTTTATGATATTGAGTTAATTAGATAAAGCTTTCTCATGAAAACATTCGGCAAATAACACAGAATTCTTTCTATTATTATTTATTGAATGTGTAAAACACAAGCCTTCATTCAGCCTTGTAAGTCTGGACAGAGAAAGAGCATGCCAGGGCCATTCGATTTAGAAATCCAGACCCTGGGGTCATTTTGACCATGCATATAAGCAATCCTACAATAATAAAAACAGTCAGGCATTTAAGGGGAGAAAGCACATTGCAATGTGGAATAGTTTCCATTGCAAGTTGCCAGTTTGAAATAATCTTTCTCTGACACGATTTAATTTGAAAACTACTGAGGTCATTTCCTTTTAACTCAGTTCTACATAAGCAAAACTGCATTTACCAGTTAATTTAATTAAACAAATGGTTGAATTGATTTTTTTTTAAAGAATGGAATTGACCAATTAATTTCAATTAACTGGTTTATTTTCTTCAAAGTGGCATGTAGGTAGAGCCCAATGCTAATGCTCCTTGTGGATGGATACAGAGGGCACTCAACAGAGTATCTAGCAAATTCTTTCTGTATCCTCCTCAGGGCCCTGGACACTATGCAAGATACAGAGATATAGGATATATACTGTTGTGCTAGGACTGAGCTCGTGGTCACCTTGGGAAGACAAGCCACCAAATGATAAATAATGTGCAAGAAAGGAAAGGGAGAAGGACAGGCGATTTATAATTTAGAATGTTCTAAGAGAAGGCTAGTCTCTGGGAAGACTTTATGGAGAAATTAAGACTGAAGATAAAGTTTGGCTGGGCAGGGGAAGGTGTGGACAGAAGAGAAAAGTAAGGGCATTCCCAGGGGTAGGGGCTACAGGGTGGGCCAGTATTGGGCCAAATGGTGGAGAAATAGGATAAATGAAAAGACATTTAAGCAAAATGAAGGTGAAGCCAATCAATGTTACCTAATCCCAGGATTTGAATTGGCATCATTGAGAAAGAGTCTCATTTTCCTCTGAAAATATGAACCGTAAGGATAACTTAAGTTAGAGCTGCTATGGGCCTCAATATATGACATTATTCTGAGAATAAAGGTAATAAATGCAGAGAGAGAGAGAAAAAGAGAGAGACAGAAAGAGAGAGAGAGAGATTTGTGATACTGTTGGAGGTCTTTAAAAATTACAGCAACCCCCTGGACTTTATATGAATCAATAAATTTTCTCTTTGCCTGAACCAGTTAGAGATGCTTCCCTTACTTCCCTGGCAATATAAAGAATACTGACCGTTGGAGAAAGACATTATGACCTCATTTGCAGAGAAAGAAACTGAAGGCTTGAGAGAGTAGACTTATTCCAAGCCAGATGTCTGGTTGCTGGAACCATTCAGTAGTGATGAGACCAACCACCTCAAAGTCTTCATATACAACATGGGCTCCTAAGTCAGCCCTTTCCCTCAGGGTGTGACTGGCCATTCCCAGGCCTTTCATCTCAGCAAGCTCCCTGCTGCTGTAACATCTCCAGCTGCAGACAAGACAAGACAATGCCCTAGATCTTCACTTTCCCATGCTTTCCATTTTCGGTTGTCCAGGAAACACTCTCAGCGTGCCTCACTTCCTCATACTCTTTAATCAGCTTCAGAAGTCCAAGCCTCCTATACGATGCATCATGGTAGATGAGTATCTCAGAATACTGATTTTTGATAACCCCGTGAATCTGACTCTACCTCCCAAATACACCCTTCAGAACCCTAGATACCGTTCTGTGATGCACATTTCGTCAGGTGGTCTAGGTGGTCTCAACTCATCCTGTGACTCCACATTTCGATCTCCAGTCTGGCCTTCTCCCCTGAGCTTCAGCTGCCTGGTCAACATCTTAGCTTAAATGTCCACCTCTTCCAAATACAGACGTAATTGTCTCCTCTTCATTAGATAAATCTCAACACAATGCCATTTCTTCAGTTAGGCCTTCCATGCCACGCTGACCAAATTATCCTTTTCCAGCCCCCCCATCACTCACTCTCCATTACTCCATTTTATTTATACTGTTTTTTAATTGTGTCCTCATATTTATCTTATTCTGGAATGTATATGATTTGTTAATTTGTCTACATGTTTATTGTATGTTTCCTTCTTGTATCAGTTAGATATACTGTGTAACAAATCACTCTAGTACTCAATGGTTTACAACAGTACATGTTTATTATTATGTATTTCTTGTTACTCAAAAGTCTATATTTCAGTCGGTTAATTCTTCTGGTCTCAGCTGGCCTCACTCACGTATCAGCCCCTAGGGGTTGGCTTGCTCTTCGCTGGGGCACTTTGCTTCTCCTCTATTTCTTCTCTCATCCTCTGGCAGGCTAGCCTGGGCTTATTCACATGGCAGTGGCAGAATTCTGAGAGAGAGTGTCGAAGTGTGCAAGGCCACTTGTATCACTTCTGCCACAGCCTATTAGCCAAAACACATGACAAGGCCAAACCCAGAGTTAGTGTGAGAAGGTACTACCCAAAGGCATGGAGGTAAATATTGTGAACAATTGAGTCCACAAGTAATCTACCTCACCTCACACTTTATTGGAATCTAAGCTCTTTGAGAGCAAGTACCTTCTCTCCTTAGCTGTATCCTCAGCACTTAAAGTAGTGCTTGGCACAAAGTATATATGTGTGTGTGTATAAAATAATTCCTGACTGACTGATTAGAAACTTGCTTGGAGTCCAGTGCTCTCTCCCCACTCTGCATTGTCTATGAATGCATTCAATGTGGTTACTGTATATTTTTACAATAGACATATGATACACTCAATGCATATAGTCTTTTTTTTTTTTTTTCCACATCCCATGGCATGTGGGATCTTAGCTCCCTGACTAGGAATCAAACCCATGCCCCCTGCAGTGGAAGCGTGGAGCCTTAACCACTGGACCACCAGGGAAGTCCCTGTGTAGTCTTTTTTTTTTTTTAAAAACAGCTATTCCTCTAAAATGAAATTGATAGAGGTTTACCAGATCCCCACTGAGAAGGATTGGTACCTAACTAGAGAGAAGCATATGAGGGAGGATCATTTGGGGATGGAGGGTGGAGGGTGTGGAGAAGGTGGGAACAGTACAGCACTGCTAGAATGGAGGTGTCATAAGGACAAGGATGGTGTCTCCATGATTCATGGCTATGCCCATTGCCAAGCCCACTGCCTTGCACATTGAGTGGCCAATCAACTCATATTAATTGAAGGAGAAAATGAGGAAATTGTCTGTTCATATCTAGGAAGCCAAGGGAAGTTACTGCGGTTAATACATGTACCTCTGGGAAGTTACTCTGGGGAGGAAAGATGTAACGTTGAAATACAGGAGTTCTGAACTTAGCCAAGGTGTGTGGAGTAGGAGATCTCATTTCCTGGAGATGTCTTGGAGGAGAAAGTGGAATTTCAGAAGCCTAAGAGAAAGGACAGGAAGACAGGGTGACATCTGAGGCTTAGGGTGAGACCGAACAGAAGGCTGGGGGTTGATAATCTGAGGAAGAGAGGCTTGCGCTGGTGTCTCAAGGAGAGCAGGGAGAGACGGAGTCAGAGAAATTTTGCTCAGATCCACGTCGTACCGACAAGAATCACATCAGTATGAGCTTTTCTTGTCCTCTCCCCTCAACCCTTCCAAAGATCTTATTGTCCTTAGACCATACTGAAACACTCTGAAATGAATTATTTGATGTGCTCTAATTTAAGATCTCTGCATGCAAATGCTAGTTCCAGGCTGGGCTAGGGCCACCCAAAGTTTGGGGTGCGGCTGGGGATATTTTGAAAATCTTTGCCCTTCAAGTTTACCATATGTACTTAATTAGGTTTGGCTATGGCCTCGATGCCATCCCCCACATGCCCTGAGTGGGGCTGAAGCTCCTATTAGTGTTTTTAAGCCCCAAGAGGCCTGTGGGTAGCACATGGGGACCCATGAAGGTAAAACCAAGCTGGCTCTGGAATGGAGGATTATTATTCCCAGCCTCTGTCTCTTACGTATTAAGCAATTAATATCTGTGCCATCTTGCGAGGACACAGGAAAGCACGCACATCTCCACACATGGGTACCAGATGACTTGGATACAGAGCTGTCTCGGCTGGTCTTAGCTTCCCTTTAAAACACCAATGAAAGCAAGCATATGATGTAGTCCAAACATTTGCCACGTTCTATATGGGTTTAATAGAGAAGACCCTCACTTTTCTTTACCACAACACTAGACTTCCTTTCCTAAGTGGAGATCCAAAGATTGGAAGGAAATAGAAAGAACACAGTATTAAACTTCTTTAGACTAAGTTTCTATATCTGTAAAAACACGGATGGTTAAACCCATTCTACAGATACGTTGTGAGGATTAGAAATCATGTATGCAATGGTTTCCAATCACATGGTAGGTGTTCAATAACTAGTGAATGTTCTTCCAACTTCTGCTGCTGCTGTTATCATAATCATCATCATGACCATCATCATCGTGATCATCATCACCATCATATACACAGAAAAATTTGACTCCAAGAAGCTGGATGACTTGTTAATCAAGATGGAGCAAGAGAAACTTGCAGTAGACAACTGATGGAGTCACTTTGGTTTGCTGACCTACTCAGAAGCCTGCTGAAGCCTATCCTTTGTAATAACAATATATCATACTTTTGTATCACTTCTCCGTTTCCAAGAGTATTTCCGATCTTTGTTGCATCAGTCAGAATAGGCTATATCATGCTGCAATAATGAGCAATTTCAAAAATCTCTGTGACTTAAACAAACAAAGGTTTACTTCTCCTTCAAGTTATATATCTTTCATGGGTTGGCTGGGCTCCTTGATCATCAGATTTACTAAGGAATCTAGGGTGATGGACCCAGACTATGTCGGTTGTTGATCGCTGTAGAACTCTGGAAGGTCTAGAACTGGAAATTAAATGGCCTGGCTTGGAAATGACATGTGTTACTTGTGCTCACAGCTCAAATATCTAATCACATGGCCTCACTCAACCACAGGGGGACAGAAGGACAATCTTACCATGTGCCTGGAAGGTGAAAAGAGCTAGCAAATCTTGGTGAACAGCATCGGTGACAGCCATATTTTGCTGTCACAACTCTCTTTGTGACGGGAAGAACCAATATTATCATTCAGGTATTACAGAAAAGGACAGTTAGACTCAAAGAGAAGACTGTCAATTACATGGATGGAAGGGAAACAGGGATATTTTTTGCCAACCAGAAATAGGGCTCCATATCCTTAGAACGTGACATAAGAACCTTGATTTTTGGCACCCTCTTATCTCCCACAGATACGTCCTATTATTTCTGCCACAAACTACCGTTCTATTCAAACTAATTTGTTACCCTCTACTTGCTTACTTTTAAAAAAAAATAAATTTTATTTATTTATTTATTTTTGTCTGTGTTGGGTCTTCGTTGCTGCGCGTGGGCTTTCTCTAGTTGCGGCGAGCAGGGGCTACTCTTCGTTGCGGTGCGCGGGCTTCTCATTGCGGTGGCTTCACTTGTTGCGGGGCATGGGCTCTAGGTGCGCGGGCTTCAGTAGTTGTGGCGCACGGGCTTAGTTGTTCCGTGGTATGTGGGATTTTCCCGGACCACGGCTCGAACCCGTGTCCCCTGCATTGGCAGGCGGATTCTTAACCACTGTGCCACCAGGGAAACCCCTACTTGCTTACTTCTTTAACCAAGCTTTTGTAAACTTTTATCTTGTGGAATTTTGTAAAAGCAGAAATATATAAAGTTATCAGAGACACTAGAAACCAGTGGATTGTCTGTTACTTTGGAGTACACTACTTCAAAGGTTAGTGGTTAAAAACAAGTCTTTTGTTTTACTCACAGGTGTCAGTCAGAAATTCAGAATGGATTTGGAGATTCATCTATAACCCACCTGACATCAGCTGGGACTGGAGGAACCACTTCAAAACTGGCTTCTTCCCTCAAGTATCTAGAACCTTGGTGTTCCTTGGCTTTTTTCTTTCTCCCTATGTTATTTTGTATCCTCCAGGACCTCTCAATGGAACTTGGCTTTGTACAACATGGTGGTCTCTGAGTAGTTCTACTTGTAACATGACAGCTCAGGGCTCCAAGGATGAGTGTTCCAATGACCTAACTTCAGGAGTTTCACCAAGTCATTTCCACTGCATTCACTTGGTCAAGTACGTCACTAAGGGGGCCCAGATTCAAAGGTAGGGGATTAGACACCTTATCCTGTTGGAAGATATCCCAGCTGCCATGTTACCAAAGGTTTAGAAATGCTGAATGGCTTGCCAAAGTTGAACAGGTCACTGGATTCCCACCCAGTTTCCTGCCATTGACCAAATTTCCTCTTTCTTTCTTACAAACTACAGCCTTTCTCTGGGCCTGAGATTCTTTACTCATAAACATATGAACCTGGAAAGATGATCTCTAGGGTTGTTTTCTCTGTAACGTATATTTAGCAAGTCCTCTAATTTGCATCTCTCCTTCAAATTTTGCTCAAAATCCATCCCCCGCCCCCCACCATGAAAGCTCTTCTGGTGAATAAAATCTGGCTTTCATCACACACTCCCCATTAATGAATTTCCTCAGCACACATGTGGGTAGCTTTTGCACTAAGATCAAGTTCTGTACTTGTTTTAATGTGTCACAAGCCCCAATTCCCAGCGACTTCATCTGACATTGATCTCTTCCTTCCAAAAATTCCTATTACATTTTTAGTTCAAACCACAGAGTTTGGCATTTGAGAACATGGTGTCTTGCATTGCTTTTAAATCGTTTCATGTGTACAAGTTATGTCTTGCCAACTAGACTTTAAACTTCATGGGCATTATTCATACTTCATACTTTTAAGAAGTTATCATAGTAAGGGGTGCAAGGAGTGTGTAGTAAATTCCTAGTGATGATGATTGAGTTTCTTCTTACGTTCTTATACTTACACGTTACCATTTGGCTTGTTGGCTCACTTTTTGGTTCGTTTATCAAGAGCAGAAGCTTTCTTTTATTTCATTGGTAACCCTCCAAAGAATTAGATACTCTATGGTGTATCATTCAAGACACACTTAATAAATTTTCCTAAGTAGCTTCTTTCTTCTGATTTGCTAATCCAAGTATTGTACCTATACCAAGGAACTTTTTCTAAAACTTTCCCCTGATTCTTTACCTGTAGATGCTTCAATATTTTTTTACAAAGCAACAATTTCATTATCAAACCAAGAAATTGAACATTATTGTAATAATGTTATTTAATATGCAGCCCATAATCCAACTTATCTATTTTTTTCTATAATTTTTTCTTTATGTGAGGTTTTGTTTTTTACCCAATCTATGATCATATATCGCATTTAGTTGTCATGTCTCTTTAAACTCCTGAAGTCTTCATGAAATTGATATATTTGAAGATTCTGGGCCAAGTACTTTGTAGAGTATCTCCAAACCTGGATGACTGAATACAGATCAAACATTTTGGACAGGAGGACCATATGGGAGATGTTGTATAATTCCCAATGCCTCTTTAAGAAGGCACATAATTCTGTTTGTTCGATTATCAGTGATGTTAAATTTGAGTACTTTTCATGGTGGTATTACCAGATTTCTCCATTGTAAGGGTACATCTTTCCCTTTATAATTAAGTAAACTCTGGGGTGATGTTTTGAGATTATCTATACAACCTATTCTCTCAAAACTTTCTAGTGGATGCTTTCAGCATCCACTGATGATCCTTGGCAGGGTAAATTACTACATTGATGATGTTATATTTTTAGCTAGTATGTCAATCCCCTGTTTTCAGTTATCAATATAAATCTGTGAATTTTTTGTCTATTCAGAGGATTATAACTCTTTACCACAATTGTTTTTTTTTTTTTTTTTTTTGATGCTCAGATTTTTTACATTTGGCCAGTGAGAGCTTCTTCAACCTGAGTCCCGGGCCTTTTGGACAGGTCTCATCAGTCTTTGAGATATTCCTTGATTTCTAACATAAGATTTCTAGGCTTACCTTGTACTTTTCCTGCCACAGACCTATGTGCAGCCGTATTTCCACTGAGCCATTATTAGCTTTAGGAGAAAATGGCGATGAGAAACCAAAATCCGCCTTTTAGGTGTTCTCACTGCTACTGAGGTGCAGCTAATTTTAATTGAATTTTATAAAAGATACATGTACTAAAGTGAAAATTCCTTTTTGAGGGAGGCGCATGTGTTATTGAATTTTTGAAAGCTTTGCTGGTTCCTTTTCATTTGAATGAATACAAGCTGGTTTGATATTCTTAGGTCAGTCTTGCCCCAAGAACTTCATATCATTGTTTTCTGGTATTAGCTGCACAAGGTTTAGCTCGGCCTGATAATTTCCCCTTGCTTTTCCTATATGAATGACTGAAGAAATCATCCTTTATCCTTGATTTTTAGTAACATAAGTAGGATATGTCTTAGTGATGAATGTTGTTTATTAGATTTTCTGGTAACACGATGTGCCCTTTCTGCTTTCTGTCAAGTTAATTTCCTTACATTGTATCTATGAATATATCTTCTTTTTCATTTGTTGGGTTTTGTGCTTTAGGGATACTAATTATTTCTATATAAGTACATCATTAATTTTGCAATCCAGTATGTTTGTCTTTTCATTTTTTTCTCAGCCTGAGTTCACTGTGGTGATCTGCTCCTTTTATACGTTGTTGACAGATTTTTTCAGATTTTGTTTCCTATTTCTTGTATCTGTTATGGTTTTTTTGATCCTCAATTTGTTTCCTTATCTCCGTCGTCTCTCTTTTCGTCTCATTTGGCTGTTTAACCTCTTAACTTTGAGATATTGTTTTGCTGAATTTGTTTAAATGTTCTTAGTTGCTGTGAAGACATTGTGAATATATTCCTGACTTTTCTTGACTTCCTCTTCTTCTGGGTTGTCTTACGCATATTTTGCATCCTGTGTCCTTTTTGTAACTTTTATGCTGGATGTAGTGACATCATTGCAATGCTGTTTCTCTCTCTTCTGTTCATGCTTGCGTAGCTCCCTCTCAAACTTCCATTTACTCTGATCCTGTATGAGTGACTTCTTAACACTGTTTCTTCTCTCTCTCATTGCTTCTTCTTCCTTCTAAGGTAGAGGCTGAGGGCTGGGTATTTCTTACTTTTCCCACTTTTGTGTAATTTGAGCAAATGGCAGGGTCAGGTCCGGCCAAATAATTTTTTTAGGATACCTGGATTTGCTTTCTACTCTGAGATCACTTAAAAGTCTCATACAAATGTGCATTCACCTAAACTTGGCATTCATCCCACTCACATGGGGAATATTCTCAGGTCTTAAGTCCAGTTCAACATGAGTCCTAGGAGATTTCACTTCCTACAGTGAGAGATAGATCCTTTTCTCTAGTTACTTTCTTTCCTTTTCTCTAATTTTTAGTTTCTTTATTTCTTTTCACCAGTCAGAAATGAAGGAAGATAATGCTATATTTCAATCTCCCTCTCTATTATTATTGTTTAATCAGGGAGGCTATTAGCAAGAATTTTCAAGGTTTTTTTTTTTTTTTTTTTTTTAAAGGATTTTCTTTATTTATTTATTTATTTATTTATTTGTTTATTATTTTTGTCTGTATTGGGTCTTCGGTTCGTGCGAGGGCTTTCTCCAGTTGCGGCAAGCGGGGGCCACTCTTCATCGCGGTGCGGGGACCGCTCTTCATCGCGGTGCGCGGGCCTTTCTCTATCGCGGCCCCTCCCGTTGCGGGGCACAGGCTCCAGACGCGCAGGCTCAGCAATTGTGGCTCACGGGCCCAGTTGCTCCGTGGCATGTAGGATCTTCCCAGACCAGGGCTCGAACCCGTGTCCCCTGCATTAGCAGGCAGATTCTCAACCACTGCGCCACCAGGGAAGCCCAGAATTTTCAAGGTTTTTAAACCTCATATAATATAACTTTGGGGAGGGGGGTGACATTAGGAACCAAACTTCCTTCACCTCTTCTCTCGAATATACTGTTTCTTTCACTTTCTTCTTCTTTTTTTATTGAAATGTACTCGATTTACAAAATTATATTAACTTCAGGTGCACTATACTGTTTCTTTCTTAGGCCATCACTTTCAAAGTTTAAGATATTAGGTTAATTCTTTCCTTGCTTGGTGGCAGTTGATAGATTTTTTGGGGTTTTTTTTTGTTTTTTGGATATTTTGTTCATTTGATTAGGTGTTAAGGGAGTGAAATAATGTGTGATGCAGTTTCAGTCATCATAACACGGAATTCTCCTTTCATTCCCCCAATCCCCACCCCTGGTTATAAAATCAATTCATGCCCATTGTAGAAAATTTAGAAAACACACAGAAAAGAAAGAGGAAGGAAGGAAAGAAGGAAGGAAGGAAAAGATCACTCATAATTCCAGATAATATGTATTATAATTTTGACATGTTATAGCTTTTTCTGCATATACATGTTTAAAATCGAAACTTGGATTATAGTGTGTTTAAAATTTTGAGAATTGTTTTTTTAAAAAGTTTGATTTATTTTACCAAGTCATTACTCTTCTCCAAAAATACAACTTAAAGGTCACAAAATATTCCATATATGGATTTCCCAGAATTTTGTCAATTATTACTTTTGTTTTTGTTTTAAGTTATCACTATTTTTCAATATTCTAAATGATGCTGTAGTGAGTATTTTTATTCCTAAACATTTATCTTCAATTATTTTATTTCTGTAGGATACACTGCTAAAATTGAAGTTATTGTATCTAAAAATTAGAACTAATGCACTTGCCAATTCCTTTTTTTTTCCAGAAATGCTTACCTCAACAATATTATTATTACTACATATTGTTGATTATTCAACAATATGAAGTAAAAATGTCCACCTTGCCTTGCCCTCCTCACTTCACCTTTATCTTGCTATTGAAGTGTTTACTTCTGTTTACCCTTCCAGCCTAGAACAGGGATTTGCACACAGTAGGTGCTCAGTGACTGCTTTCATGACCGACGGATTATTCACACTCCTCTTAGCATTATAATTTATTGGCTTAGCCTAATAGCCCTCTTAGCAGACGGTTGAAGACAACTACCTAGGAGATGACGTGGGCAGCTTGAGAGGTGCTCTCCCTGCTCTGCTCCGTTATTAGCTTCACTTAGAGCATGTCTGGTCATCTTTGGTCATTTACCGTTCAGGGACAGTGGAGAAGTAAGGCAGGAAGCTGAGAGCCTGGGGCCACTGCAAAATGGATTCCTCCTCACCCTGGTTGCTGGAAGGACACTAGGAAACCAGGATGCAGCCTTAGTCTAGGGGAGAAAGTTTATGGCGATAGACCTGTCTCTTGGCTTGGTCCTGATGGACAGGTATTTTCCAGTGAGTTCTTCCGGTTCCCTTACTCCCTAGTCTATGCCATTGATGTTGACTGCACAAAGCATCCCAAGAAGCACCAGCACTGTGATGGTCATTGCCCTTCTCAGCAGCCAGGTCTTAGGCTACCTACAAAGCAGGTTGCACTTAAGCTGCTGCATCTCCAATCTGGTTTACATGTTGATAATGCCCTTTCATTCAACACTTACTAAACAAAACTGCATTGTGGTTGTGTGTTCAGTTACATGCAACCTCATGTGTGCGAAGCAATCTGCCAGCTCCTGAAGCCACAGTGAGGAGCAAGGCACAGTCTCTCCCCTTAACTGGCAGGAAATTCCACTTTCCTCAAAGGTATGATAGAAAAATGAGTAGGACCCTGTGACGGCTTACGGTAAGCAAGGCAAGAAGTGATGTAGGTGCATGGGTGAGGGACAAATAGCCAGACATCCCCGGCAGCACAGGGCAGGGGCTACCCCAGGAGAGCAATGAACTCGGTGTTCTTACCCCTGTCTCCTGCCAACCAAAGACTCTTATGTACCTACAGATAGATTGTGATGAAACCTTGCAGGAGAAAGTTGTCATGGAGGGGAGGGTGGAGAGGTGTGCCGATGAGGAGGGGGGACGTGATGGGCTGATTTCAGCTTCTGCTGAGCTCAGGGCTTAGCATGACTTGGCAGAGCGCACCTCCTCTCTCTTAGAGACCCGCCTTCCAGAAACACTGGCGGGGGAGGCGGTTCATTTCTGAAACTTCCTTTTCATTTATTTGCTTTTCCCTGCCTCTCCTTCTAAATTGTTCCTGAGCCCTGTCGGTATTTCTTTTTTTCATTTCTCAGAGTTGCTTAGCCATCTACCCTCTGAGGTTTTCTAAATATAATTTATGTTTTTCTTTTGTCACTTCTATTATTTTCTTAGTGTTTTTTAGCTTGTATTGAAATATTAGGTTGTGGTTTTTCTGTTTCATGGCCGTATGTTTTTGGCATGTCTCCACTTTCTGTAGATTTGTAAATTTGAGTTATCCAATTTTTTCTTCTGTGGTTGGCAGAATAAAGACCCCTCAGAATTGTCAACATCCTAATCCCTAGAATCTGTGTATACATTAATTTACATGGCAAAGGGGAATTACATTTGCAGATAGAGGGACTTCCCTGGTGGCGCAGTGGTTAAGAATCTGCCTGCCAATGCAGGGGACACGGGTTTAAGCCCTGGTCCGGGAATATCCCACATGCTGCAGAGCAACTAAGCCCGTGTGCCACAACTACTGAGCCTGTGCTCTAGAGCCCGCAAGCCACAACTACTGAGCTCGCGTGCCACAACTATTGAAGGCTGCATGCCTAGAGCCTGTGCTCCACAACAAGAGAAGCCACTGCAATGAGAAGCCTGCGCACCGTAACGAAGACTAGACCCCCTCAATGCAACTGGAAAGCGCCCGTGCGCAGCAATGAAGACCCAATGCAGCCAAAAATAAATAAATAAGTAAATTTATTTAAAAAAAAAAGTTTGCAGATAGAATTAAGTTTGCTTTTCAGCTGGCCTCAAGATTATTCTCTATTATCTGGTGGGTCCAATGTAATCACTAGGGTCCTTTAAAGAAAATGAAGGAGGCAGAACAGGAGCCAGGATTAGAGAGAGATTTGAAGATGCTATATTGCTGGCTTTGAAGACAGAGGAAGGGGCCACGAGCCAAAGAATGCAGGTGGCCTCTAGAAATTGGAAAAGGCCAGGAAACAGATTCTTCCCTAGAGACTCCAGAAGGAATGCAGCCCTGCTGACATCTTGATTTTAATCCAGTGAGCCCCATTTTGGACTTCTGATTTCTACAACCGAAAGATAATAAATTTGTACTGTTTTAAGCCACTAAGTTTGTAGTAATTTGTTAAAACAGCCATGGGAAACTGATATGCTCTCTTACAATATCTTTGCATGAGGTTCAAATGCAATTATGTTCTGATACCTATTTGAAGTGAGCTCTACCTTCCTGCTTCAGTGAGGAGAAGCTGCAAGGTTTGCTCTGGCGTTCCCAATCCCTGGAAAGCTACACCCTGGAGGGGACAAGCCTTTCCCTGTGCATGGGGTTCGATATACTCTTCTGAAATGGAGTCGAAAAAGCAGAATTCTATGATTTTTATCTTTAACTTTCCAGAAAGTATTTTACCCTGCCCAGACTTTGACCTGGGGACAAAATGGAAATTGGAGAATTTCCTGTTTCTTTTTCAGTTCTTTTTTATTCTTTTCCATCTTTGTCAACTGGGCTAGCCCCTTCTGATTTTTGGGGAGTGGGGTGGGGAAAGAGAGGAAGAAAAGCAGGAGAAAGAAGCTTGGTGAGTGGGAGAAAGGCAAGACAAAGGAAATCATGAGAAGAGTGGTACTATGTTCATCAGCTTAGGCGTGGAATGAAGGTCAAGTTCTCTACAACTCTGACTGAATGCCTCCCCCACACTCTCTTGACTTTCACTTTCTTAGTCCGTGTGTGGCCACAAAGTTCTGGAAATCATTCAGATTCCTGCATTTTGACAGAATTTTCAAACAAGCAGTTCTTATGTTGAAAGACTCAAATCAGAGCATTGATACCATATGTGCCACCTGCCATACACACACACACACACACACACACAAACACACACACCTATGAGTTACACGGACAAGCTGAAGTTAAAACTGTTATCGACTGATGAGCCTGGTGGAATATATAAAGAGTGTTTCATTATTCACCTCCTATGCTGGAGAAATGCAAATGAATTCAAGGAAAAAGACGTGTTCCAAGGAGCCGTACCAAGGCGTCGGGGTGCAGCTTGCTTATTACATTCACTTGCCTGTTGTTCATGCCATCCCCAATTTGCACCTGCAATTACCTCTTCACACCTGGGAGTGCACAGGTTTTGTTGATTCCATTTCAGGAATGCTCAACCTACGTGTTTCCCAGAATAAAGAGTCTTCTAGAGCTCTGAATTCTGATACCAAGGTGACAATTACTTGTGTTCTTGAATGTTTAAAAAAGAAAGTAGGAAAAGGGGGGAAAAGCCAAAGAAACAAAAGAATAAGTGGGAAAAGTCTCATACCCACCATCAAAGGAGCTAAATTTACAAGTCTGGGAACTTTCAGCCTTTGTTGCTTTTAAGTGTCAGTGAAATCAACCCCCTCTAACAAGATACAGTCATTCCAGGACCCGCTCAACAGCTAGCAGCACAGACTGTGTCATTTTCTACAAAGGCGGCTGGAAATCATTTACACTGCAAGATGCTCTGTGGTGATAACAAGGTATTCAAAATGAGAACGAGTCTGAGATAATCTTCAAAAGGTTCCCAAGTGAAATCTGCCCCCACTCTCTAGAAGATTCCTCTGGAAGAAAGCAGATGCAAACATATCACTTGAAGTTGTTGAGACTGATAGGATTTTCTGCACCTGTGCTTGAAGTTGGCTGTCTTTTTCTGGATGAGGTGAATTACATGAGATGAGGCTGAAATTCACCAGACATCGGAGGTCAAATAGTCTGATCATTTGCCAGCCAAGAGCGAAGGAACCATACCTTTCAATAAGGCAGCGAATATTTCTTCATTCTGGCTTTCTTTACACATAGTTGAGTGTATTTTAGACCCGGGAAGACCAACAGAAGATCCAAATTGCAAAGATAAATGATAAACATAGAAAGTGCTTTCCTGTGGCCTCTGATTATATTGCCAATCTAAGAAGCAGCAGTGCGGTTCCAAGTTACAGAGTACTAGATTAAGACAATCAATGAGGGTGAGCCTTTACGAATAATACAAATCATTACAGATATTTAAAATGCATTTTTATTCATAAGAACAATGGTACAGAGGTACAGACTTAATCATACTGAATATGTGCTAAGCCCTCAACATGCAATTGCCCAGTGCAATGTTCTCCAAAATTCTATGAGGTGGTGACTATTGGTATCAATATTTCACAGATTAGGACACTGAGGCCTGAAGCACCCAAGTTCCTTTCCCAAGGATTCACTAGTATTAATGTTTAGAAAAAGTATCTGAATTCAGTGGGGTTGACTCCAGAAAACAAGCTCTTAGACCTACCGACAATCTGTAAATATTATTCATGGAGAGAATGGTAGTCTTAATAAACTTTTCATCTTAGATCCAATATTTGATATTGACCTAATACCATCTTTAAGACACCCGGATGTTGCAATGAGAAAAGTTAATTGAGAGAGGACCATTGAGAGAGATTCATTTTCATAACATGCTGTTATTTTCAAAATGTACTTTCTGAGTACTTGGTGTGTATAGAAGCATCCTTGATTTTCCCCAAGCAATCTGAAGACTAGGTAATAATGTAATAAATTTATGCATGGGAATCTTAGCGGTTTCTCCATGGATCTGTGGAGAAGGAAGACTCCAGCTAAAAATTTCCTGCATTTCACTCCGCTGAAAGATCAAGGAATGTGGAGTGACTCCAGGAAATCAGAGATCAGTTGACAAGCTCTATTTTCATATGGTTGTCTTTCAGAAGGAAGACATCAGGGTGAAACAAGGTATACCCAGAATTATTCCACTTCAGACTGGGCACCTCAATGGAAACTATTTCTCCAGGGCACATTTGTGCTGTGTCAGTTTTTCAGTTGAAGAAATATAGTTTCTGCTTTCCCTATTTACTTTCCCTATTTGCTGAAAGAGACGGTAAATTCACAGTAGCAGATGGTACCTTCTTAGAAACACGGTTATGCAGACCTGTAGAGCGCAGAGGGACAGACGTAGGGAGGCAAGACAAAATCAGTACGAAAATTCCATTTTAAAGGGACAGGTACAAATTTAGCACCAGTGTCTAGTTCTTCAAGTCTATAGGCATTTATTGAGTATCTACTTAGCAAAAGCACTGTGCTCTTGTTCGCTGCTGGTACAAAGGGAGAATTAAAAGATGAGGACGAGGAATTATTCTTTTCTGCAAGAAACACTTCTACATGTAAGATGGATGTATTGATCACTAACTCTCATATAAATGTAGTTGCTAAATAGCGGTACAACTATTGGTCAAGAAGTAAGAGGGCACCATCTTTTCTGGTGGTTGCTGATAACAGTGGCAGTAGAGAGAAAAACAAGGAGTTGCACAGGGTTGATGTTTGTGTGGTTAAAGCACAAGATGTTGTCAGTGATTAAATGTGGAGGGGTTAGTTCAATTCGAGTGAGTTTGGTGATCTTGATGCTGGAGTTAAGGTGGAGGAGCCATGTTCCAAATGCAAGTCACCGGCCTCAAAGGAAAACAGAAGAGGTATGGAGGACACATTGCAAGTTCATCATAAGAACGATGGGGGCCGTGAGCACTCCTTTCACACATGAAGCTCAGCACAAATATTATTCCACCCCAACATGATATTTGCTTACAATTGGAAAGTCAGAAATTAAAACATGAGCTGAAAAGACTTGCTGAAGTGCAAAGAATGAAGAGGCTTTAAGTCTTACTTTATATTTGATTGATTGATTCAACATTTCCTGCATGGCTGTGACCAGATATGGTGTTGGGCACTCGGGCTACAGAGAGAAATAGCCCTAGTCTCACATTTCTTTACTCATTATTATAAAATAAGAGATAAGCAAATGTCTTCTATTGAGGACCTGCTAGGATGCAGGGTAATGGAGTTCAGCACTTTTGTTCTTGTTTCCCAAGGTCCTAAGAACTGAAGAGGAGCTAAGCTTTGTACATAACACCTAGAACATCTATTTGACAATTCCCCCAATTTAGAAGCCAACTTGGGTCTTTTGGCCCATTCCTTTCCCAACCATTTAAAATTCCATTTTTCTACCTTTCTTCCAAACCTTCCATCTGTAATGTAAGTTTGGGCTTTTCTCTTTTAAACCAGCTGGTTGGTTCTCACTTGGACTGGTTTAAAAAAGAAGTTTATCTTAAAAATTGGGGCTTCAAAATAGAACGTTGTCATGATAAATGGAGCACATGAAAATGTGTGCACGAAGGAGGGGGTGATCAAACCTCAAGTATTGCAAGGGGCACCTGGTGAAGACTTGGCTTTCACATCCTCTGTGATTCAGTATCTCCAAGTGCTCTGCATCCCCGCCCCCATCCTCTTCTGTTGCTCATCATAGCAGCTCTGTTTGCTATTTGGTGCATATTGATTTTTCAATAATAAGCAAGATTATTGGTTTAGCAACGTCCTGTGTCTCCCGTCTCTCAATGAGAGTACGTGGAGATTGTGCCCAGCTCTGCAAGGGCACTCGGACTGAGCACGGTATTCTTTGTATATGATCAAAGGAGGAGGGAGAATAATTTGTACTCTCCAAAGGGTGGTAACATACATGGTCCTCCCTTTCATGGGAACAGGGGCGTACACAGCGGAATGTCCTGGGAAGGCCAAGTTTGGCAGGCTCCCTGCCTGCTGACAGCAAAGGCATTTATGGCAGAACATCTTAGAAAGTTGGAACCTTGTGAAAAATGACTTCAGGAAGTCGTTTCAGGGAAATAGAAAGTCTTTGCTGACTCAACTTAGCAAATCCCAGATGGAGCACATCTCTTAAGCCAAAGTGTCAGGGATCTGGTAGCTGATAGTTTGAGCATATTCTTTTATCTCTAACAAACTGGAAAGCGGATACCATTGCCTTTCCTCAAACCTGGTTTGAGGTTTCTTGTTTGGTCAGTAGCTATAATTGATTAATATCACTGTCATGTCCCTTCGTGGTGTGAACAGAGAGGATTTGGGATAACAGAATGTGCGAGGCAGAGGGGACCTAGAGATAATGCAGTTCCAATTCCTTACCTGGTAGATGGGTAAATAAGGCCAGACATATGCAATAACTTTCTGAAGGGCACAGTTAGTCAGGGACAGTGTGAGGATGAGAGGGCAGTCTTCCCATGTCCCAAGCAATGTGCCATCTGCAACATGACAAATCTCTACATAGCGTGGCCCCTGGGATGCCCCTCAAGCCTGGGTTACTTCTCAGCTACCAAAGTGCGCTTAGTAAACCCATGGCTTCAGATCCTCAATTAACTGACTTCCAATAAATGAGTGAAACCTTCAAATTAGATTGATTTAATACCAGGTTAGATTATACTTCTAGAACAGCGTTATCCAATAGAAATAGAACGTGAGCCACATCTGTTATTTTACAATTTTTAATTGACCACATTTAAAAAAAGCGAAGAGAGATAAGTGAAATTAACTTAATACTATATTTGTAAAAAGCTTAGTATATCCCAAACATTACGATTTCAACAATATAATCAATATAAACCATTATTGATGAAATACTGTACATTTTAAAGAATACTAAGTCTTTGGAATCTGGTGTGTATTTTATTTCAATAGCCACATGTACCTAGTGGCTACCATATTGGACAACTTAGCTCTAGAGTCAATCCAATCCTCTTTTTGTGGTCTTCACTGAATTAAGCTTAGAGCGGAACTTCGAATGGTTTAATCTCTGAAGAAGATATTTTCTAAATCACAACCAAAAAATTCATGTGCTGTTTCCAAGAATGAGAAGCAGCCCAGAAGATGCAATTTAGAAACCAACATATTCAAATTTCTGGTACATTTTAATGGTTCTTTGGAATGAGGGGATAGCATATTGAAATTGGTACTTGAAAAATCTAAAGCAAACAGAAACTGTAGATGAGCCACCCTACAGAATTTATAGTGATTTTGGAACAAGCTGCTGCACTGCTTCTGAGTTGATGGCTATGATTCTTTCCCTCTGCTGAAATCGTCTCATGTTTTTGCTCTTTTCCTATTAGCCAGCTGATATGGTTCCAATCACCCTATTAACCTCCTCTAAGGCCGTGATGCTATAAATTCCTTGAGAGCATTGTCTGTAACATGATTTTTCTTCTCTAGGCAATATTCTACTTTCCTACGTAATAAATTTTTTTGATGGTAGAATTTCCCGAAGTTGAACAATAGATTTATATGTTACTGGTGGAGGGAAGGAGGGAAAGTTCATTCTCATTATAAAATTCCTGAAGATATTTCCTGAAGGTACCAGATTATGAGACCAAGAACTTTTAAGGCTGGTGGAATGTCAGGGTAGGGGGTAGGTAGGGCAGGTTTAGTGCAGGCAGCCAAATAGCCTTGGTGAACCAGAGACACTAAGCTCTTAAGGAGGCAGAAGCTACTCCATTGGTTCATATGTGTATCTGTAGGACATGGCACAATATTTGGTCATTTAGTAGCTTCCTAAAAGGTTGATCATTAGATGAATAAAGGATTAAGGAAATCATGCTTCACATTTTCCTTTCCTTGCATCCTCTTGCCTCTTCTTGGTCTTCCTGTAGGCGTCAAGGAAGACAGGTTGGTAGACCCCTGAACCTTTAAAAGTTCACATGGGCATTTCAGTGGGTAGAGAAGGGTCTTTCTTTCTTCACTCCCTTATCAGGAACTGAAAGGTGCTTTGGCTGCTACCTCTGGCTTAGAAGGGGACCCCTGCTCCAGAGTTGCCTGCCTCTCTACTCCCCCCACCCCACCCCTCCCTTATCCCACCTGCCCCCAAGAGATGGGAAGGAGGGAAGTGACGTAAGTTGGTGGTTGGGCTGTACATCCCAAGCCCCTTGGACACTGAAAGCTGGGACATTGTGTGTGTGTGTGTGTGTTTATGGGGTGTTGGAAAGTGGAAGAGAAGATGCTTTGATTCTTTCCTGTCACAAACACCCGCTGGCAATTAGGCCCTTTCCTCCATGGAAGCTTAGCTCTCCCCCCTGAACTCCCCTCCTTCCCATGCTACAGGGACTCTCCAGAAGGGCCATGGTGGTGAGCTAAAGTCTCCTATGTCAACTGACTTGGCAAGGCCAAATTGGCTAGAGAGAGAAGGCTTGGGCTTATCAATGTTTAGTGTTCAAAATGTAGATCGTAAGAAAGTTGAAGATATCCCTATAGTTTTGGGGTGGGAATAGACTGGATACCTCCTCCAGAGATTCTTTGACCGCTAGCATAATGTCCTCATGAACACTGAGGTGTTTGGGTTCACTTGTTGACGGGGGCGCTGGTCAGGGAGGAAGGGAGACAAGTTTAATTTTCATAACATTTGCTGAATCATTCAACAAATTTTGACAACTTATTCAGAGCCAGGGTGAGGTCCTTTTGAGAAGTGATTCAGGTCGGGCAGAGATTAGACTAAGAGAGAAGATGGTCAGAACTGGTACCAGGGACCACCTGCTTTTGCCCCTACTCCACCCTACATCACATCACATCACACACACACATACACACACTGAATCACAGGGCAAAGAGGGAGCTCTGGAGGAGAGGGGAGTTTTTTCCTAAAGGACGTAATAAAGTCTTGTCTTTTATAAGCCTCTGAGGCAGGCCTTGCTCAGTATTGTGGAGGCAACAAGGAAATACCCAGGTATTTGGCATCCAGAGCAGATGCCCAAACGTTAGATCAACTGCAAACAAATAAAAACTAACTTCCTCCTAATGTTCATTTCTGAAAAAGGAGGTGAACTTCCTGCCAGAGGAGCTTTATGAACCTACCAGGCTGGCAGGCCTAGGCCAGCTCTCACTGTTATCTGGAATTCTTGCCTCCTTCCCAGGCCTAGAAAATACACCTGAACCCAGTGCAGACTGACCACAACCAAGCCCCCTCGTGAGGAGAACTCTAGCCCCAATCACATGGTTTATTTGACCCCAATGCTTTGACATCCTTGTCTCTGGCCCCACTGATGCCAGGGCACTTGCATCCACTTGCTTTCAGGGGCTCCGGAGGTCACTCACAGGCTGGACCAGGAAATTCCTATGCCAAGGTCCATCATGGGCAGTCCACCGCCTCTCAAGGAAGCTGCATGTAGTGGGCTGCCCTCCTGATGAGCTCTGTGCCTCCGCGTTCCTCCTACATGCTTCTTCCTGGGTCAGTAATCGCTGCTATCAGAAGCTTCATCAGCTCTGGTCAGTTTCCTGGACATCAGTGTGGGCCAATCAGACCCCAAACCAGAAGGCCACATTAGGAAGTACTATTAGATCTTTTTCAAGAACACTTCCTTCTAGATTTCTTTCTTACCTGGGTATGGAGTAGTGCTTTCCTACCTGCAGAGTGACTGGAAATCATTGATCGTAGCTTTACTCTTCTAGCCTTGCCCAGAAGACCACCCCATAGATTTTCCCTGGGTTGTCAGCTCACCAAATCTGTCCTTAGTTCACTCCCAAGAGGCATTAAGACACCTTAAATATACAAATGCAATACACTTGCTACAAGAAACAAAGAGCAGGGTCAAGTCCATTAGGCCAGATCCCTGACTCATTTTACTTTACTCGAGTGAATGAATCAGTCCTGCTAAACATCTGTGGGGCTGGAAAATGTAGCTGTTGAAAATTGTAGGTTGGGTAGGAGTACTTAAGCAGTGGTGGGTAAGATGTGGGTGGAAGTTCAGAGGCAGCGTCCATCTGGATTCTCCGATTGACCTGCATGTTCATTATCTATCCACAGACTACTCAAATGACCAAGCAATAATAGCCCTGGAACCAAGATTAAAGAGTGCATGAAATCAACTACAAAAAGAAAAAAAAAAGAAGAAGAAGAATGGCAAAGCGTTAAAGTGCTCAGGCTGGGTCATTTATAGCAGAAGGCATGAGTCGTATGGTTGCAGCCAGTCTCTGGTGGGTGTCTATTATTTTATTCATGCATTTTTTGGCAATTAAAGTCACATTCAATATGAAGATAACTGCTGACTAAGGAACTTATGAAAAACTTTAAAAATTTTACGAACTGCTTCAGCATTCTCTTTCAGAAAACTCTTAGAAGTTCTGTAAGGAGAGATGCATACATTAGGGTAAGTTTAAACCTGTCTCCAGCCTGTAAGTTAGGCTAAAAACATAGACATTCATGACTGTTTTCCCTCTGTTCACCAAAAAATTCACTTGTCAAAACAAGACAAAGATCTGAATTTATCATTGTACTAAATGTAAAACGAACTGGAAGCCACAACTCAGCATATGTCTATCTCTCTCGGAAAATAGTTATGGATCTTTAAAGCAAGATGGATGTTTGCTTTTTTAAAAAAAAGAATAGATGCCTAGACAGATTAACAAATGAGTTCTAATTAGTCCCTGGTGATAGACTTATTTCCCACAAGGGCTGGTCAGTATCTCTTTCTTGGGCAGCCACAGGTGGCACCCGCAAAGTTCAGCTGCCCATCCTGCAGTGCACACAGCTCCTGCCCAGCTTCAGTCAGCTTGAGAAGCAGATCCACCTCCTCTTCTAGCTGAATATCTCCTAACTTCCATTCTACCCATGACATCACCTTTACACTGCAAAGATGGTACCTTTGTTTCCTACAAAATAACCAGGTATTCTACTTATCCCTAAGCTCCCAGTAATCTTATTTGAAAGTTTACTGGATGGGAAATATTGCTGGGAAAATACTGCATCGCCTATGCCATGTGATTTTCACGTTCATGTTTGACATTGTCAAGCAGGAAACAATTTTAACGTGCCACTGTTAAAGTGACGACGTAGTTAAGGTCTCGGAGATGACAACAACGTAACGGAAAGACTGTAAACCACATCTGCTCTAAACCACATCTGTGCTATACTTCTCACTACAGGTGGAGTTTGAGTGTGAAAAATCTTGTTTACTGTACTGGCTATGACCACTACAGCATCATTAAAGTCAAAGAATTCATCTGAGTATTTACCTTTTGAGGAATGTGTATGTTTCTCATGGATTTACAAATTAGACGCTTTATTTCATTTTAGGCTAATAGTAACTGGTACAAATATAGCCTTCATTTATTGACCTTCTGTATAACATATTGCAAATAAAACATAAATCCATTTTTTGACTTATCCTAGTGGGTTTATTGCCAAAGGTATTAGGAAGGCCTTTTCTATAATTTTTTCATGCATTTTGGACTCAAGGAGGAACATTTTATTAGGGTTCTAAGGTTGTCTGCATACTACAAAGCCTCGGCAACTTGAAGAGCTCCGTTTTAATCCCCCAAGCCCCCTCTCTGACGAGCCCTATCTAGCCTCCGACTTTTGGGAGAAGAGAGGTTGCCCACTGAAAGTTTTCCTGAATGCTGGAACAGAGGAAAACTTCTCCCACCCCACTCCATCTCGAAAACAGGACACGAGTAGCTTTTCATCTCTATGGCTTCTTCCTCCTAACAGAAATAGAAACTCTTTAATTCAATAGAAACTCTTTAATTAAATCTTGGAGAGGTGTGACACCTGAGTGTCACCACATACCACATCATCGATTTTGGAGAGAAGTATTTAGAGGAGGTTGAGAGGGAAAGAAAGAAACCCCGAACTGCTTTTTTTCCCCCTGATTTAATAAAGTCTTTTAGCCTCCTGAGCCCACTGTGGTTTTCTTGAATTGCACAGCTGTTGCACAGCTGGCAACAACCTAGATCAATGCTGATCTTTGGCCAAAATGTAATGAAGGACTCAGTAGAGTGGAAAGTTAGTGCAGAGTCACTGGTGCTGTCTGGGGTGTATTCTTCCCCGTGGAAGGCGAGAAACCCAAAGAAGATGTACTGGACCTTAAAAGGAAAAAAAAAATCTTCAAACAATTGGCTTTGGAAACGGACACATAACAAAATTCACCAGAAGCTACTGTGTTTCTCATCTTTCATCCAACAGCACGGAGATAGATTCCCTTTGGAGGATTTTGGGTTGGAAGCACATGTTGGGGCCCTAAGGGGCAGAGTAGGACCTGCGTTATTTTGCAGCTCCCACCTCGCCCCACCTGGACTGATGCTGGAGGGCAGAGGGTAGGGAAGAGGGAAGGGGGAGAGGGCTTAGAGAGTTCTAGTCTGTCTTTTAGCATTTTCATTCCTTTTGCTTGTTGGAAACAGCAAAATCTCCTCCAAACCCTGAGGTTCCTTTCTTTCCTTTATCTTTTATCAGGGGCTGAAAAGGATTGTTAAAGTTGATAGGAAGCAAATACATATTGGACTGATTTCAGCAGTGAGGGTTGATGAACAGAGTACCACCCCACTGTCCCCCAGCTCCCTCTTCCACGTCTGAATTGTTCTAGTCTTTTTATTTTGTAATATAATATAGGGCTCTATCTAGCAAAAATGGAAATAAGTGACAAATTATTAAATGTTTTAGTTTCTTAGTAAAGTTTACGTACAGACTCATTATTAAGTAGTTGTTATTACCTACCACAGTTTATATGGATGAGATATATTTGACAAATTATGGGCCACATTGCATGTTTTATGAAAAGCTCTGAATTCACCTACTTCAGGCAAAGACATCAAGTCAATGTACCTGGGAAATAAGAGGCTGTCATTCTGGACCTGTTGTAGCTGCCAACCCACTGCTTGTGACCTTTCCAAAGTGACTTGATGACTTGCTGCTGTGGTTTGCCCAGTAGAAAGAAACACGCAGCCCTGCCTTCCTTTCCCACCCCCATCAGAGGGTAGGAGGTGCAGGAAACTGAACTGGCACGTTTCCTCCTCAGCCAGCCATTCCAGCCAAGAATCCCTCCATGGCTCTTCCCCCTGTTTCAGGCCAGCCCATCCTCCACACAGCAGCTCCCCATTTTAAGAGCCTCAGATTAACTGAACAGGTATCTCTGGGGATGGAATCAAGACATCTGTATTAAACAAAAAAATTCCTCCAGATGATTCTAATGAATAGTCAGCTCAAGTAACTATTACTTCAACTGAATCTTATGAACTTGACTTATTTCATGCTCTGGCTAATAGATTCTGACTGCTTTCTCTGCCTTTACTAAATTTTCTGCCCGTGATTTCTGACCTTCTTTTTTTCCCTTTCTACCGGAACAGATTTTTGGTCTTAGGCCCTGCTGTCGATCCTGGTCTGTTGACTCCTGCGCTAGGCAATTTTGGTTGCCTGCTTCCCAAGCATCCATCTCCTTCTCCCACCAACATCCTCTGGCTTCTCTTTGGGGAATTCACCCACCCCCTCTTGCCTTTGAGTTTGGTTGAAATTGTCCCCACCTCTAGTTCTAGAGGTGGTACCTGACGGGCTTAAAGCCATAAGCTTTTTTTTTTTTTTTTTTTTTTTTTTTTTTTAAAGGATTTTCTTATTTATTTATTTATTTATTTATTTATTTTTGGCTGTGTTGGGTCTTCGGTTCGTGCGAGGGCTTTCTCCAGTTGCGGCAAGCGGGGGCCACTCTTCATCGCGGTGCGGGGACCGCTCTTCATCGCGGTGCGCGGGCCTTTCTCTATCGCGGCCCCTCCCGTCGCGGGGCACAGGCTCCAGACGCGCAGGCTCAGCAATTGTGGCTCACGGGCCCAGCTGCTCCGTGGCATGTGGGATCTTCCCAGACCAGGGCTCGAACCCGTGTCCCCTGCATTAGCAGGCAGATTCTCAACCACTGCGCCACCAGGGAAGCCCAAGCCATAAGCTTTTTATTTCCTCCTTGGGCATAGTGATTAGCTCAGGAATGGGCATAGCAGAGACAGAGACAGGGGGAGAGATTTCTCAGGTGTTAGGGACACCTGTGAGAGAAAAGTTTGTCCTTATTTTATTGGAGATACTGGAAGGCATGCTTTTTTTTTCCTGGTAGATGTGACAAAGAAGGAAGCACCCCAAGACCTGCTGGCCACCATCTTGCAACTACAAAGGAAGGGTCTACCAAGAACGAATTCAACACTGAGGAAGCAAGGCTGACAAGGACAGAGAAAGGAACTGTGTCCTAGTTACATTGTTGGAGCTGCTGTTCAGTGAAGAGAGTGTTGAAATAGTTCAAACTAACAGATGATGAAGCTCCAAACCAAAGCAGTAACAGTGAGAGAGATTGAAGGGGTAGACATTATGGGATGTGAACGTGAGAAAGAGAGTCATCAACGGTGCAGGGGGAAAAGATCAGTTCTTGGAGTAAGGTCTCTAACATGGTAGAAGTGAATGGGGTCCCAGGTATGGGTAGAAGGCTAAATCTTGGGCAAGGAAAGATGTATTTTTTTGCTGGAAAGGTATACTGCTACTAAAATGAGAGAGGAAAGGAAAGAATGGGCACCTAGGTACATTCACAACTAGTTTTATTATGCTTGAACTCCAAACTTGTTGGCTCATACAATCATTCATTCATTTACTCATTTGACCAATACTTATTGCCAAGTATTGAGCTACATGCTTGACATACAGCACGATCCCTTTATCACCCTTCCACACAACTGCCCATGTCAAGCTGAAATTCCCTTGAAGATTTGGAACCTACCAGGAAGTATACTTGCACATTGTTGCCCATTTCCTGAATTCTAAATCACCCACTAAGCTGGTTATACTGGAATTTGGTACATCTTCCCCAGAGACACATTTAAATTCCCTCGAAGCCTTAGATTCTGTGAACCCAATGCTTTGAGTATAGATTTTGAACCTGGACCATATTGCCTCCTTTTGTAACATAATGTGACACCCACCTCTTAGAAAGGGGGCTCCACGCCCCCTGGCTAAGATCTTCTCCCCAGGTAGCAAACCCTCAATTCCTTCAAATGCTGCTTTAGTTAACTTTGCCAGAATTCTGAGGGCCTGTATTTAGCCAGCTCCTTCTGGAAATCACATGGTTTTAGACAGTGTCGAGCTCCGATGGGTGGAGAAGCAAGAATGCTTTCAGTGGTCTCGTTTGCAAGCCTTTGATGTTCCTTCTCAGTCATATTGTGTCAGTGGAAACGTTGGTCTGAGCACTCTGGCAATTCTTTCAAAATGCACAAATGTTGGGTGTGTGTTTTCAATGGCTTTAAGCAATTAAAACAATTTAGAAATCATTAGAAGTAGTGGCTCACTAAGCCAAGAAGGCTGAGGGCCTGGATGGCCGCTGGCTTGTTGCTGTGCCTGGGACAGAGTTGTGAAAGGAAGGCTTACTTAGGTCAATGGTGGTTTCTGTTGAGAAAATTTGGGCGTAATCTAAATCAGCTGCTGCCTCTACCCATGCAGATGCCCCTGAAAATGGGTTATTAGAAATTAACTGGGGGGAAATGTGGTCCCTTAGGAAAATGACAATTAAATACAAATGCAGGAGTGAGCACATTAAATATATAAACACATACGCAACCAAAAATTAAAAAAAAAGAATAAGGTGATTTCTTCAAACTAGAAACTTAAAGAAATTGAAGCCAAGCATCCAAAACGGTTAGTCCAAGCAAATTCTCCAAGGGCACACAGGGAGGGTAGGGAGCTGGTAGAGAAGGGGAGATTTCAGAAATCGTGTAGGCAATGGTCACCCAAAGATAGAAAGAGATGGATTAGGTTATCCGTAAGCACATTAAGATGATAAAAATTCCAGCATCAGAAGGAATAAAACAGTCGAAAGATCATTAACATGAATCAGAGATTAATCGACATAAAACTTAAGAAGGCTGAGCCCGGGTTATCAGCTATCAATGGGACTTGTTTTAGCAGGGAATTTCAGAGGATTTATCACCAGATAATATGGATAAAGAGTTGCTCTTGAGTCTTTAAAGAGATATAACCAAATGAAGTAATCCTGCAAGATGAACTTCCTTTTACAACGACCCATATTCAAGACCAAAAAAAAAAAAAAACCCCACAAGAACACTGTGTCTTTTGCAAACCCATATGCAAAATGTATCATCTCTATGGTTGATTATTCTCTGACTCCAAAGAAAAATCAGTTTGGGTCTCTTTCTTTGAGAAAACTAAGTTTGAATTTGAGCGGCACTTCTCGCCAAATGAATTCATCTTTCAATTATGTCAGAAGTTAGAAGGACACACAGAGAGAGGAAAAAAAAAATTCAAATCCTTTTTCTGCTTGTTCCAATCAATTTAGATCCTTTCCATTTTAAGAGAGCAGCGAAAACTTGGATATTCAGAAAGTCAACTTCACCAGAAACTTGAGTTTCTGAATTCACAACAATGATTATAGACAAATTACAGCCTTTATCTTTTTCCATTAATAGTGAGGAATAGCCAATTTAAACAAAAACAAAAACTCTTATATGGCTTTCTTTTTTCCTCTTTGTGGAATTGGCTACCATGTTCTTTTGCTTTTAACTCATTTGGTACTTTTATCAGAAGACAGACAATGAACTAGGATTGTACTTTTGCCTACTTTTGGCTTTTTCTTTTTCTTGTTTTCTCAGATTTTAGTAATATTTATGGTGTGTTTCTGCTCCATGTCTTTCCTGAGAATGAACTCCACACACCTGTGTGCTTTCACTTTCCTTAGTTAACTCTCAGGGTTCTGGCCCCCAAGGCCCCTGTCCAGACCTCACAGGCACCAGGAAGCCGAACTAGAGCTGACGTGTCATACGGTGTGACAGTCTCATTTGGTACCTTGCTGACCTTCTGGAAGGGTGCTCTGCAAAGAGAAGGCTAGTTCAGACCCAGACGAGGCCCTGCAGATCAGAGAGCATGACCAGGTGGGGCTGGGTGGGGTGGGACGCATCAGTGGCCCCAACTTCAAAAGGAAAACAACTTTCATGTAATTGGAGAGCTGCTCTGGCCAGGAGTTCCCTGCTGTTTGCCCTGTACCCCAACAGGATCTCGAGGGGCCTGAAGTATTGACAGTTGGGTCCCAGCCCTTGATACACCCCAGACTCAGGAGGCAGCATAACATAGCGGTGAAGGGCCCAGGTGTTGGAATCAAGCAGGCCTGAGAACAAGCTATTCCAAGAAGGGTTCTTGAAACTCATGGAAGAGACAATGGCCTTGAGAGCCAAGGCTCCTAATTTCCACGAGTTGGGTGTTTTGGAAAACAAAACACTTAAGGGAATATGAGCCTTCAATTTATGATATAAAAAATGTCCTGGAAAGAAAATCGGTAAAGAGCTCAACTAGCCTGTCCACATAGACCAGATAAAGGTAGTCGGAGCTGGTACAAGAGGCGCTATGGAGAGAGAAAAGATGGCTTTTTCTCTGAGAAGTGGTGCTGTTCCTTGCCTGCTATGCTGGGGTGGCGGTGACTGGACAGTGGAAATCCCACACAGGTAAGCAGGTACCTCCCTGCCTGGATGCCTGGAGGGGTACTGGGCTTGAAGTGAAGCCCTCCGTGTCAGCAAGGGGTGCAGACTTAGAACCAACAGAAGGCCAGTTCTAAGCAGGAAAGGCAAAGAGCAAGGCTGTGGAATCAGCTGAGAACAGAGGGGAGGGGGGCATCTCATCAGTACCACGGATGATAGAGGTTGCCTGTGGGAAATCATAAAGTATCTGAATTTACTACCTGACTCTAACTAGATCAAGTATTTTGCCAGTAGGTTAAATGGGGCTTAAAAGATAATTTAAGTTCATTTATAGAAAAATAATCAAGTCAAAGTTTTTATGTACCCAAGTGTATAGCTTGCAAATTTTGTACCTGGTAAAGGACTTAGTACCCTGTCTTTTTTAGTGGAGAGCCATTTATGGTTTTTAAGTCTTTGATGGCTAGAACTAAAATTTTGTCGTAGAAAGAAAGGAAGCGAGCTTGGAGGTTGGGTGACTAGTTAACGGTGAGGATGATATTCAGTGAGAAGAAATGAAGTTTTGATTTTAACACACATCCTAGATATTGAAGATTCAGAAGTGAATTCAATGTAGAGTGAAAAGTGAAGGGACAGTTGAAATATTGGAAAAGCTCGAGGACCTGGAACAGAGACGGTACCATCAGGGAAGTGGAGAACAGCAAGTGACAACGTGAAAGGTGACAAGTTTGTCTTTCAAGTAATTTATTAAGACCTTTTACATTAATCAAAATAATCAAAATAGCCATGTGAGGAAAGCAATAGAATATTGTAGATGCAAAAATGGATGTGCAGACTTGTACATGAATGCTCACAGCAGCAGTATATACATAATAGACAAAATGTGGAAACCACCCAAATGTGGTCTGTCCATACAATGGAATATTATTCAGCCACGAAAAGGAATGAAGTACTGATACACACTACAACAGATAAACTTCAAAACATCAAGCCAAGTGGAAGAAGTTAGCCACAGAAAGTCACATGTTATCTGATTCCATTTATATGAAATGTCAAGCACAGGGAAATCTACAGAAACAGAAAGTAGCTGCCAGGGGCTGGGAAGGGTGTGTGTGTGGAAACAGCGAGTGACAGCGAATGTGTACAGGATTTTTTTAGAGGGGACAAAAATACCTAAAATTAATTGTGGTGATGGCTGCACACCCTGGGGATATGCTAAAAAACGTGAAATGTACACTTTATTTTTTATTTTTTTAAATATTCATTTATTTATTTATTTTTTGAAATGTACACTTTAAATGGGTGAATTGTATGATATAAAAATTATATGGTAATTATCTTTTTTTTTTTTTTTTCTTCAATGGATGTGTAGAGAACATTGGCAACTTGTCCGGGTTGATTCAGTTAGTAAAGGAGCAGAGTGTGAGTCCTAGATTTGCTGAGCACAGAGAGGCTCAAAAGCAATTTCAGGTCTGCCTCAAACTGTGTCCTTTTGGAGACAGATCAGGTAGGCATTCTGAATTGTCTTCCTTTTAATTCAGACTCAGCCGACATTGGTATCCAAATCTAAATTTAAGTCTACAATTGCATAGACTTGTTTCTTGAGAATATAAGAACGTCACAAACTCAGTCTCCATGGGGGTTATCGGATATGAAACTGGGGTAAGGATGCTTTGATAAAATCTATTGAATAATTAGATTTCTAATGGTTGGGGAAAAAAAGAAGTTGTAACTGTTTGGTTGTGTGCCAAATAGCATGCCACAGAGAGTAAGTAGGATGTCAACACCAGGTTGGATGGTGTGGATGGAGCTCAAAATCTCTCTTGTTGCAAATGATCTGTCTGATGCAGGCTGTGGTTGAGTGACTTGTCTAAAGTCACTTGGGCCACTTGAGCTGATGTTAGAAACAAGGGCTAAAGACCTATTTAATGTTATGGTGCTTTGACTCCACGTTATTTGGGAACATTTCAGAGTTTTTCTGAATTGCCGACAACAGGTTTTTTATTTCTCATCAGAAAACAACACTCTGATTCAGAATTTGAAACAACAACAACAACAACAAAAAATGTGGTTAAAACAATTGTATTATTTGAAAAGGCAAATGATATTCTGGTCCTATAGATGCTGGAGATCATAGATTCCCTATATCCCATAGTTGTTTCTATTTGGCTTTATAGTAAAATCATCTTGAAACATTAAACCCTAAACATAGCCTGTACATGACAGCAAAGAAGCTTTTAGAAAAAGAATAAATTGCCGAATGCAAGTGTGGACTGTAATTTCTTGACATGGGATGGAAGCAGATGCACCCAACTTAACATGTCGTTATTAAATTCACTTCCAACTGGCGTTTCTTCTCCTTTGGTGGGATGGAGAGGGTGTTGGCACAAAGCTCTCTTTTCTGTTCATCAAGCAACCCTATTTTGATGTATGCCATGAGAAGTTACTCTTGGGTCATACATTAACTTGGAATAAAGGTTTAAGCTATAGCCCTAAGTTCTGTATTTTGTCACTGCTACACCTGCTTTTAAGAGTAGGCTGTTAAGTTGAGTGGCCCATTCAAAAGCAGTAGGATGTAATAGCTTGCTGTATCTTTAGCATCCTTCAGCACCACTTATTAAAGTATAGCATAAACTTGCAAAAAGCAAGCAGCTGACACATATCGAGTCTTTACTATGGGCTGAACACAGGGCTGGGGACATTGGATCCATCACGGCTAACCACTGTAAGAGCAAAGCAAGATAGGCATTTTCTCCACTGTGATGGGGCCGTGGAACTGTAGCTCTGAGAGGTTAAGGCTCTTGCCTGTGGTCACGATTTAGAAACAGCCAAGCTAGCGTTGTGAAGCTCTGACAGTGAAGCATGAGTGCTCTTCACTAGCATGGAAACATGGAGACCATCTCACGTACACCTTTGTTTTCCAGTAGAAGAACGGTAGTGAGGGAAGTTAAGGGACCACCAGCATCACACACTGGGCCACGACAGGAACTGAGGTTGCCTGGGGTGGAGGTGGGGAGAGACCTCCATATGGTATGACCTGGAGAATGATGACAGAGAGGCAAGAACTTAGAAATGGCCCAGAATGTAATTTATCAGACTAAACGAAGATGCTGGAAGTCCATGCTTGTGCATATGTTTTGAGGTCTATTTCTAGGATATGGAAAGAAACTCCCAGGCTCCTTCACATCCTATTCTAAAGTGCCCATCAGGAGAAGAAGCGTGGCATTCAATGATTGGGGCCAACCTCCAAGGAGCTGTGAATGTCCATTCTTACTGGCCCAGGGAAACATTAATTTAGATAATCCATGAATCTTACTCTTATCTTCTTACATAGAGCCTTCTGTGGCAGGGGTGAGAACACTGGACTTGTCTTCAGAATGCCTAGTTTGGATTTGGTGCTTGCAGTGTACTACCTCTATCTCTTCTGGGAGGTGACCTCTCTTCTCTCTGACTCAGTTTCTTCGTCTGTAAAGCAGTACACTCACCTACCTCTTAGGGATGTTCCTGTATACCAGGTCTGGCCACAACTCGTATTTCTACCATGGAGAAAATTTGAACTGTTCCATCCCAGGTCCCTGAAGTGCTTTTCCCTCTTATGATTGTGATCATGTGCTTGTGAGGCTGGTGGGCTGGGAGGATGTCCACTGCTGGAGAACTTTGAGCAAAACTCCGGTGGAGGTGAACACACCAGATCTGCTTTTATACGGATCCTTCGAACACAATACTCTAATATTCTGAGCTGCATATTAAATACAGGCCAATGGGACTTGGGCCTAAAATGGTGATATATGAACACTTAGAAATATACAATTCACTCAAAGGAATGGTTCAAATGGCTAATAAATTTGGAATGGATACAAAGAAATACTTTTCCATGCAGAGTGCGGTGGACCTGTGGAATTCACAGCTGCAAGAGGTAATTGAGTCAAATGCCGTGGGTGGATTTCATAAAGAGCTGGTGTGGCAGACAGCTGCCCGGGCAATGCAAATTGTGCTGTTAAAATTATGCGCTGGTTAGGCATTCACCATTGTCACAAGGGGACAGAAGTCTCTAGGACTCGAGACATAAGTCGGGGTAGCAGCTATTTTTACTAGCGAGCCCTTTATTTTTCCAAAGTACTTTCTCACATCATTCCTCTGAAGTAGGAAACAAAATAAAACAAAACAAAACAGGAAGGGGGTGTAACGTTAACTTCTCTCTTTGAGTGTGTGTCGAAAGAGGCACTGGGAATGTTTGTCGTTTTCTTCCTCAAAAAGAAAAACATGATGCAAAGTTTCCTTTTATCTCAGGTAAGTCAAGTTCTCATGTAATTGCATGTTTTCCAGCTAAACTTTCCGAAGTGAAGTTTCTTCACAGCGACCCAATCCATTTTCCCCAGATAATTCTGTGAAAATGGAAGCACGATGCTCTTTTGCCTTTAAGTAATTCTGATGGTTCGTTTGGCCCTGAATCTGATGACTGAAAGTGTCTTCAGAGGATCCTGGTCCTCCAAGCCCGCCTAGAATCTTCCTGAATCTTCCAGAAGCTCTCTGGGATTGCTCTAGCCCTTGAACCATGCATATTCAGATAAAGGAAACAGGAAAGTAGAGCAAGTGTCTAGAGTGTTTAAAGCATTTTCCTTTGGGACCAGATTGGATGGACGCATCAAAATGAGAGATGCTGACATTCTGCTTTGTAGATGAAGCCTTAGTATTCATAAGGTCACAACCATTCTTCATTCTGTCTGCGTATTCTTGGCTTTTATTCCCTTATTCTGAAATCCTGGCATCAGCAACCCTTCAGAGGCAGTGGTCCAGCTTGTTGACCCCTGTTTTTCTGGCATGTTGTGTGTTTGGCTCGAAAGATAAGGAATTGTAAGGATGACAAGGTGACTCTGCAGAGGACTTTGAAAAGCGTGGGGTAAAGGCTTCGGGGTGGCTCCCAGCTTGGGGGCTGCAGAAAGGCAGCCTGGCTGCTGACGTTGGCACCGGGTCCAGGTTGTGCAGCCCTGTACAGACTAGTATTTTACAGAATGAACACTTATCCTTTTCACTGGGCCAAGGGGAGTCTGCATTGCCAACCCCCATGAAATAGGGCTCTTTTGCTCCAGGGAAAGATAGAACTCACAACGCATGGTTTTGGTGTTTCCTCTTTGTGAGTCTTCACTAACGGAAATCTCCACTCCTTGCGTACGAAACCAGAGAAGGCTTGTGAAGGACTACAGACCCTCAAAGACAGATGATGGACAAACCTGCCATCATTTGGGGTCTGTCAAAAGCTTCAGCTCATTCCCATGTTTCTGAGTCAGTAAAACCAAAAACATATTTTTCCAAACACATTTCCACCCTCCCATCATTTTAAAAATCCTGTGTAATTTAAGGGAAATTCAATCCATATGCTTTTGATTTGTTTACACTTGTATCATCAAAATATGTTTTTAAAGAGCTTTCGGAGATCCCAGAAGACTCCTCAGCCTTTTAAATGAGCCTTTTAAAAGCTTTTCTTCCCCTCTTAGTAAACAGGAGGTTGCATGTTGCCAAGGGTAAATGAACTTGAAAATGAAGAGGTTTGTGCTGGGCTCAGAATTTTAAATCTACCACTTCTGCTTGGGGTTTGAATTCTAAAATCAGCTCCTGGAGACTTGTCTCTGCATTGTTACAGGTCATGAGGCCAACAAGGGACTTGTTCTGTAATAACTGTATCTCTGGAGCAAGGGGTCAGGACCTTCTTCAGAAAACAGTGAGAAGAAAAGACAAGGGTAATGTACCCACGTCCCTTCTCCTTTCACAAGAAAGGAAGAGAAAAAGAAATAAAGGAAGGAAGAAAGATGGAAAGAAGGGAGGAAAGAAGGGAGGAAGAAAGGAAGGAAGGAAGAAACAAAGAAAAAAACCCACCTCTAAAACCCCCAAATATCTCATCCTTCCCAAGTCCTATAAATGACCCTATAAAGTTAACCCAAGAAAATAACTGACATTGACATTTGCGTATATCTTTGGGACCATTAATGGTTCTTCTTCACAAAGTCCGCTGTGCTGCATGGTATCGTTGACTCATATGATTGAAAGTGTTTCCCATTTTACAGATGGGGTGACTGAGGCCCAATTGACACAGTGAGTGAGGGACAACACTGGGAATAGAGCTGTTTCTGGATTCGTGCTCATTCTACTTCCCTCACTGCTGTGTTCTCACCTCCGTGCCGATTTTATAAATGAGGAAATGTAAGTGATGAGTAGAGTCATACCTCATGATGAGGAGGGACTACCTCCTCTTTATTCTACCTTCATGGAAGCCCCTCACTGTTTAGCAGTTAGCACAGAGGAGGAGTCAATAATTATCTGCTGAGAGAAGGGACAGTTAGATCCATGTATACTAGAAGAAGAAACTCAGAGCTAAATATGCACACACACACGCACACACACATTCATTCTTACAGGCATCAGGAATCTGGTTTTGCTTGAATTATTCGAGTCTCTTGTTTCTCTCTGATTTTCCTGCCCAGCCTGTTGCTTGGCTTTGTCAGATATTTCAGGCCAAGACATTTCCAGAATGATGTCATCAGCCAGATCTTCTTTCATATCAGAAATCAATGTCTTTAATCCTGCATCTCAAAGAAAGGGAAGGAACGACAAAGCAAAGCTTATAGATTATCCCACCGTCACTATTAAACGGGTCCTATCTGTCTAGCCTTCTCATGGAGGGAAAGGGTGGGAATGGAGACACCAGCCAGAGCCTCAGTCTGGAGCTTCTACATTGGCAAAACTCAAACTAATTAGTTAGTCACAAACCTGTGACCTGGGTGTGTTCACAGACTCGTGCCTGCACTGACATTTCTGATTTTAATCCAGCGTTTAACTGAAGGCTTTCATTTATCCTTGTTAGCAGTATTTGGTCTATCAGAAATAGCATATTTAAACACTAACAATTCATCTTGGAAACAAGAGGAAAGACAAGTGTTTGGTTGGCCAAAAAAGTTGGTTCGCGGTTTTTCCGTAAGATGTTACTTTTTGGCCAACCCAATACAATTTTTGCTTTTCTTGTTTCAACAAAAACAGCAAAATCCCCCCAAACCTATTTAATATGCTAGGCAAAATTTGGTGGTAATGTATGTGTTTGTCTCTCTACTGAGATATAAATATATAAATACATGTTCTTTCCACATGTTCATATATACCCCAAATTTGCAAGGAGGAAAATCATTCTATAATAGACCATGGTCTGCAGGTAACTGGAAGTTTCTATGAATTTTAGGAGTCTTCCACATATATAATTGGGAGGGATTTTCCTCAGAAGACCAGAAGAAGCTGGTCAGATCAGCGGGCAAAGAATTTTGATCACAGCAGTAGAGCTCGGTAAGAGATTTCATCCTGTAGAAGCAAGAACCTTGGATACGCTGGTGTTTGTGTTGCCGCATCTTCTTTGATTTCACTTTACTTTAAATGTTCTCGTAGTTGGAGAGTAAGATTAGAGCTCATCTGGTCCAGTGTTTCTGCAAGTTTTCTGAAGATAAGACTCAGTGGAGGTCTGGGCCTCCGTCCATACCAACTAAGTCAGCATCTCCAGGGCAGACTCCTGACTATGAGCATATTTAAGAAGCCCTCCAGGTAATCTGTATCATTAGGGAGGAAATACTGACCCAGTACCTGTGAATACATGCAGCTAGTTAGTGGTGGAACTGGGCGGACACTGAGGCCCCCTCATTGTAAACCAGGCTTTCTCTACTTTACCCACCTGTGTCTTTGATGAGCAAAATTGGGCTTTCTAGAAAGACCAATGTGCGGGATTTAAGAGGCTGAAGTTCTGGACCTGTGTGTCCTTGTGGAAGTGTTTTCAATTCTCTCAGTCTTGAATCCCCATCTATATAAGTCAGAGCTAAGATAAGATCTTGCAGGCCTTTTCCAGCTTTCTCCTCCTAAGAGACAATTGGAATTGCTGTTGGACATCCCCCAAAGCAGCGGCTGCTTCTTATTGATCTCTGATTCCCTAGTACCCAGCATTTAAACTCAATAAATGTTTGTAGAAATAAAATTAAATATGAATGTAGCATATAGAATCATGTGGTCCTCAATACAAAACGTTTTCATGTTCTTGTCTTTTCCAGGCTTTTATGTGTAACAGTGATTGTTATAATAGTAAACCTGTAGTAACAGAGCAGTACTGTTGTGAAGGTTTATTACATATGTGGGCATTTTGTTTCTCTGGCACATTCTTGAAAACTCTATCTTTGGATTTGAGTCATTTAAAAATGAGTCACTATCTTTAAGAACTCCTAGGGAAGGAACCTCTTACCTTTTCTCCAATGTCCAACCTGAAAAATGAGGCATTTAAGTCACAGCCTCTGTTTTCTTTAAAAAAGAAAAACAGACAAAATTGTTGCTTTCCATTTAGCATATTCACATGTCCTGGGGAACAGGCCATTTCCAGGGAAGTATATTATGATTTAAAGCCTTACAACTTCCAAATTCATTTAAGAAACCCGGGAGGTCAGCCCATCCTCTTCGAGGCTGTTATTAATTTAAACCTCCTGTGTGGGTACAATATAGGTGCAAGGTTTTAGAGGAGTCAGGAAATGAGGCAATGGGAGCCATCGGGCACTGGCCTGAAACATGACTTCATGACTCACAAGATGGCCCGAGCAGGAGCGGGACCAGAGGAGAGTCACATGTGGATAGAATTCTTCAGGTAAAGCTAGCAGGTTGGTAGGAATTCTTTTTCTCCATCTGGTCCATTTGATGGCTTCACAGGATGATGGGGGGAGCTGGAGAGGATGAGGGAAGTGGTGAGGAGGAAGAGCTAGCATCTAACCAGCATGGAAGGCTGTGAAGTCCTAATTCAAGCTCTCCACTGGCTTCATCTTGATCATGTTAAAAGGAGATGAAACGTTCCAATGCTGCAGCCTCTGGCACATTCTTTATCCATATTTTGAGAAAGAAAGGCAGTCAACAAAACAAGGAATGCCAAATGTGTGATACTTTGCAGACCTGGGGAGGGAACCTTTTTTTTTAGTATGTAGTTAAATGCTGTGATCATTTGGTCCTTTTTCAAGATTTTAATTAAATTGTTTGAAATGAAATTGTTAGCACCAAGGTTGTGTCAGACAGCAAAATTCATGACTCGTCGCTAGCTTTCTTATGCGAACCTGTAGGGGTGTTATCTGTGAACTGACTCCGTCAAGAACATTCTCAGGAATGATCGGTATCCACGTGAGACTTCCCAGAGACCACCGGTTCTTTACAGATATAACCTATCATAGGCAGCGATGCAAAGAAAGATTCGGCTAACTCGGCGACTTGAGTTCCAGAAGATGCTAGAATAGGGCCTTTAGAAGAACATCAGAAGGGTACCACCTGCCCCCTCCCCGCCCAAAGCCACCTTTTCTCCATTTTCAATCTCTCTCCTGTTTCCCCACATGGTGCTGACCTCTCTCCAATCCAGCTCCCATTTCCAAAGACTGGAATTTTTGTCTTTGCCTACATACATTTCTAGTGGTTGCATTCTATTGATAATTCTCTTCTTCAATTAGAATACAAATCCCTGGAAGGAAAGAAACGTGCTTATCCTTTTATTTGTACCCTTTTATTTGTGCTACCTCACAAAATGTCCTATATGAGCTCAAAAGCGATTTCTAACTTGACCGATGAGATAACCTTGTCTCGTTGGAGAGTCTGCCTGATTTGGGCACACTTTTCAGACTTTGTCACATCACCACACTTGTACAAATGCCCTGAATGGATCATGAGTTGCAAATCCGTTGACAAATCTTCCAGAACAAAATGAAAGAAAAGTTAAAGCTGAGAAGAGGGATTAGGTTGAAGACCCCCAAATATAAGGGGCTCTTCTAGTTGTTTGCATGTTTTGCCTATAAATATGATGGTGGAGATTGTATCTCTTTCATCTGTAAAATAATTGGTATAATGCTTTCTGTGAAATGGGCAGCATAAACATTTGTAGAATAGAACTGGGAAAATACTTGAATCGCTTCCATTTCTGTTACAGCTACCATCGCCTTCATTCTTTCTGGCTGAGAAACTGATGAAGATTAGACTGAACCTCCAATTGTCCAGTTCAAAACCTGTGTCTGAGCCAGGTGGGAAGAAGCACAGACCTTGGTGAAGCTGACCTGGGAACCTGAGTGTGCTCGCCTAATCTGCATAGTAATTTCATTCATACACATCTTCACTTTCCCTTGGCAGGGGGGATTTTGGTGATGGCAGTCTCCAAACAACCCACTTACATGAATCCACTGACAAGCAGAGTTGAATAAAAATGTAAAGTGTACCCTCCCAGCCAAACGGACCAGAAGAACAATTATAGCCAACATAAGAGAACTCATATTCTAGTTCTTTGGACACCCAGACTCCTAAGTCTTTCATAAAAGTCAGAAGAAAGATCTCCAAGAATAGAAAAGAGTGGAGTAAGAGGCTCTTCAGACCAGCTGAGAAAGCCAGCAAGATTTGCCATGGATCAGACTAATGTGTATTTGGGAAGTATTTATGCCAAGGAGACCACTTGTACACTAAAATTCTGGTCTTTGTAATAAAAAAAGTTTTGCTTTTTGGAAAGATTAATAACATCCACAGATGAATAAGTGCTCCAGGTGCCTTCTGTCTAAATGGCTTACAAGGTTGGGGTGGCAGAAAAAGAATGGAGATGGTGATCCATGCTTTGCACACATGAAAATCCCATGTGTTACTTCTGTTTTCTGGGTCTAGCCTTCTCTTCTTTGGGGGGTTTTAGTCACTGGAGACACATGAATTAGTTGCAAAGCTAAATTCTGCTTAGTCTTAATACAAGAATGCAGGGCGTAAGGGAAATTCCAGGGTGAAGACACCTCCCTAGGGACCAGATGCAGATGGGCACACTCACTGCCTCCACGACCGCCACCCTGATCCAAGCCACCGTCATCTTCCATCTGGGTGACTGTGCTGGCCCTCCCATAGGTCTCCCTGCTTCTCAACCTTCCTTCCCACCTTTGTTTTTAATACCAGAGCCAGAGTAAGTCCTTTACAATGAAAATAAGGGAATGTCAAGTTTCTGAACTCCCACGATAGGTTAAGATATGGGATGCCCAGCTAAATTTGAATTTCAGATAAATAATGAACAATTTTTAGCATAACTGTCTCTAAAGTTTCATGGGACATATTTACACTAAAAAATTATTTCTTTGTGTTGCTTTCCTACTGCTATAACAGTTTGTATTACTTTCCTATTGCTATAACAAAGTTGCACAAACTTAGTGGCTTAAAACCCCACAAATTTATTATCTTACAGTTCTGGAGATCAGAAGCTAAAAATCAAGGTGTTGACAAGATTGAATTCCTTCTGGAGGCTCTTGGAGAATATCTGCTTCCTTGCCTTTTCTAGGTTATTGAGGCAGCTTGAACTCCTTGGCCTGTGATGCCTTCCTTCATCTTCAAGGGCAACCATCACATCACTCTAACCTCAACTTGGCCCATCACATCTGGTTCTCCAACTCGTCTGCCTCCTTCTTCTGTTTCTCAAGGGTCCTTGTCATGACATTGGGCTCACCTCACTAATCCCAGATAATATTCCCATCTCTAGACCTTTAACGTAATTACATCTGCAAAGTCCCTTTTGGCATATACGGTAACAGTTTCCATATAAAGTAATAAGTTCTTGGCATGAAGATGTGGACATTTGGGGGGAGTCATTGTTCTTTCTATCACAGTGTTTATCAGAAA
Source organism: Balaenoptera acutorostrata (assembly GCF_949987535.1). Taxonomy (NCBI): domain Eukaryota; kingdom Metazoa; phylum Chordata; class Mammalia; order Artiodactyla; family Balaenopteridae; genus Balaenoptera; species Balaenoptera acutorostrata. Next base: position 20,010,160 of record NC_080076.1, read on the forward strand.
TTAAAATTTCACTGATATCCTGTGTTTTTATTTGATAAATCTGCCCCCCTCCCCGCCCATGGCTTCCATCTTACTCAGAGGAAAAGACCACTCCCCTCCACTGGCCTGCAGAGCTCCCCATGATGTGACCCCTCATTCACTCCATTCTAGCCACACTGCCTTCTTTCTGTGCCTTGAATGCTTTCAGGCATGCTCCTTCTTAGAATTTTTTCTTGGCGTTCTCTCCCCTCCACCCCACCCATGCCATCTCTGCATGTCCCACTGCCTCATTGCCTTCACATCCTTGGAAGTGTCACCTTTTCCATGAAGCTTTCCCTCAATTCTCTCTCTACCAACCACTGGTGCTCCCTAAACTCCCTCACTTTATTTTTCTTCATAACACTAACCACTATCTGAAGGGCTGTCTATTTTGCTTTCGCATTTTGTTGATTGCCTCTATTTTCATCTACTCTTTGGCCACCACTAGAATATATGTTCCAGGAGGATTTTATGCCTTCGTATATCTCCCATGCTTAAAGAGTCCCTAACACATCAGAGGCACTCAATAAGTATTTGTTGGATGAATGAATGAACGAATGACATATTTCTGGAGTGGATGAAGTTATGGCCTATCTTTTCTTGCCAGATCTAAGAAGTATTTTGTTGCTCATATTTTGTGCATTGAAGTGAAACCTAAACAAACAATCTTAATAAGCTCATCTAAAAATAGGAGTGATTCCTGCCTTGTGATTTATAGGAATCTATTAATGATTACATAAGATTGGGAAGCAAGCAGTTATTATTGCTTTTGCAACAGCTGCCCTCCCCCTCCTCTGATACTCTAATGCAGTTCCAAGGCATAACTGTCACATTTCTCATTTTAGTGGCTAGGCTTGGTTCCAGCGAATTAAAATTTTCATGTGGTCTTTGTGATTAAACTAATAACAAACAAGCTTCAAGAAGCCACTTTCAAAGTCTTCTAATTCATTTTTTCTTAAATGTGGAGTACTTCTTTATTAAATCTTCCAACTATGCAATTTTTATAGATTTGAATGGTACCATTCTGGAGAATTTACATGAACCTTTTTCTTAGGGTCAAGGGCCTTAAGGAGAATTGATGGAGATTAGGAAGAGAGAGAATGGAGGCTTTCCTTCAATATAACCCTTTCTAAGAATATATCACCGTGAGTCTGGATTCCATATTTGGCAGTTCATACAAGAGTCATGTGGAAGTCTTGCTGACATGTTTCTGAACCAACATTTCTAACAATCTGACAATAGGGCTTCCAAGAAAGAAAGCAGATTTCAAAACACTCCTAAAGAAAGAAAATAAGGACAAAAGATTATAATGGAAGTTTCTGGAATACTTAAGTCTCTCAATAAATATTTGAATGAATGAACAAATAATTAAATGAACACATCCATGAATAAAAGACCTCAACAGCGACATTTCTGGTTACCCCAGAAAGTCCAGCGTCTGTGACTCTCCACATGTATTGTGTCTTGTCTGTTATTATTTCTAACATAGATATTGCCTTTTATCTCAGGATATAACCAGATGGAAGCCCTCTGTCTCAGACAGTTTTTAGAATGCAGACAGTAAACGTTTATGTAGGCAAGGATACCCCACTCTCTGAACTGCTCCATGGTTTATCTTAGAATCCCAAGCATTTGAAATGAATACATTCCTCTTTCTCCTGCTGACATGGGAGGCAAGTGAAAGATCTGCTGCCTAATATTAGACAGAAAAGCAGAGTTCTGTCAAAGTCATGTGCCTTTCTCGCTTCCTCCAATGCGCCAGATCATTCTCTTCTCCAAATTCTGTAGCATTTAACAGGTGGAATTTGGCATTTTGACCCTTCACTACATCCTATTATATATTTTCCCAAGGTATAAGTCTTGGGTAACCAACAAGATTGGACAGTATAGCATTGTGGAAAGATTTAAGGCTTTGGAGAGTGAAGACCAGTAAGCAAATCCTGAATTGTGCTATCAGTAGATGCAGGTTAGTTATTTTTCTCCATTCTATTACATTGCATTTCTACCTATAAAATGGGAATAATAATCCATGCTTCATGTAGCAAGAACGACACGAGACAATGTGTGTTGAAAGGATTAGCAGTGAACCACAACATAATATGTGCTCAATACGTATTTATTTTTCTCTCTAAAGCACAAAAGCTGTGACTCACATCACCCATAGCTTAGGGAGAAGCAGGGAGGAAGTGCTCATAAGTAAGGATGGATTGTTTGATTATAATTTGATCATTGAGCTTGGGAAGCATTTCAAATTTTTCATTCTCTGTCCTTAGTCAAAAGTAAACTAGAGTTTTACCTTTTATCAAGGGTCAGCCCATGAACTGTAAATAGGATGGCACTCTTCTCACACCAGGAAGTCCCTCTAACAAGTAAGAGAGGATTTTAGAAAAGACGGTTTTCTGGAGGCTATACATGGAAGATATTTCCACCACCAAGCAGCCTTAAAAGGATGCACTTCTTGCAGCACAGAGTACTGATTTCTTCTTCAGGAAGATAACATCTTTTCACCTTTCAAAGCACCTGGACAAACCAGGTGATAGGTGTAAACATACCTGGGTTTTCATTTATTGAAACTATCAGAAAAGAACTTGCCAAAATTGAAATAATGCTTTCCCACCAAAAAGGAACATTGTGTGCTTAAAATAAAATATTTTCCTGTCTTGCTAATGCCCATATCTAAACCTGCTGTGCCTCTGCATTTTTCTAGGTACTTCAGAGACACAGGCTGCAGGGGATGAGGAACATTTGTGTGAAATGTGGGTGGCACGCAAAGGTGTCACCAAAGTTCAGCCTTTGCTCTCTTTAACCATTGGGTTGGAAGATGCAGCTCTGCCCTTCTGCGGATTCAGAAGTAGGGTAATGTGTGGGTGTGCCACTCATGACAGCAAATTTCCCCAGTGTATCTGCCTCTTTTTCAAATCACTTGGCTATGGGCCATTGAGATTGACATTTATTACCACCTAGGGCTTTTCCAATGCCTGCACGCTTACACACCCACACTTACTATTTAAAAGTCAGATCATGTTTCTGTTTTAAAACAATATAAATTCAGCCCGGTGGCCTGCCTTATTCACCCAATCAGCTCTAAATGCCTTTTTGGTTTAAAAAGTAAAGATTTATCATCATTGATGATGTTTAGAAAGGATACAATATAGGCTCATCATCATCACTATATACACTTATATAAGCTGCTACTGTGTGACAAGCATCATATTTATTGAATTAAATTAAATTAATTAATTTATATTATTATTGTACTATTTCATTTCCATGCCAACTTTGTGAAGCAGGTATTGGCATTATTCCCATTTTACAGATGAGGCTACTGAGTGCTAGACAGGTCAGGAAACTTGTCCAGAGGTCACACAGCTAGTTCTTGGTAAAACTGAGAAAGAAATCGTATTCGTTTTCTAAGGCTGCCATAATGAAGTACCACAAACGGGGAGGCTTAAAACAGCAACTGTTATTGTCTCACAGTTCTGGAGGCTAGAAGTCTGAAATCAAGGTGTCAGCAGGACCATCCTCTCTGTGAAGCCTTATGAAAGTATTCTTTCTTGCCTCTTCCAGCTTCTGGTGGCCCCGGGGGTTCCCTGGCCGGCAGCTGCGTAACTCCAATCTCCACTTCCACCTTCACACGGCCTTCTTCCATCTGTGCCTACGTGATTCTGTGTCTTTAAACAGCATTCTCCCTGTCAGTCTGTGTCTGTGTCCAAATTTCCCTCTTCTTATTAAGGACACCACTCATATTGGATTAAACCAACACTAATGACTTCATCTTAACTTGATTACATCTGCAAAGACTATTTCCAAGTAGGGTGATATCTCATTCACAGGTTCTGGGGGTTAGGGCTGCTAAATATCTTTTTTTTTGGTGGAGGGGGTTAGGGACACTATACCACCCAAAACAAAAATCCAGTCCGTCTGGTTGTAGAATCCATTTTTTCATGGATTCTTCGCTGGAGGCAAATTCCTAAAAGGTTTTGCTCAGTGGGAGTGGACAGACTCTGGAGGGATGCACTCTGCAGAAAAGGGTGCTCATTGAGGTACAGGATTTCCGACCTGTTTATCCATCACCTGACTCTACAGAGACGGTTCATACCCACCAACAGACCAAGAATCTACTAAACAAAGAAAGTAAGTCTGTACCAAATTCTGACTTGGGGTGCCTTTTACTCCCCAACTTTTGCCAAAACTCCTTGGCTCCTAATGGTCCACAACAAGAGAAAGCAGGGGCTTCCTCTAGAGACTTGTTGCCCAGAGACCGCGTGGGTGGGGCAGTTGCTAGAGAGCCACGTGGCTACTCTTTGCGGGGTAGGGGGCGAAGCTGCTGAATCGACAGGGTCTGGGCGCTGCAGCCTGGGAGAGCTTCACCTGTCTCAACTCCTCTAGGCAGATTCCTGCCACTAGACTCCTGGGGTAGCCAGACTGGAATCTTTTTAAAGGTTAGCAACTTTGCCTGATGCCATCTGTCTTTCTCTCTCTCTCTCTCTCTCTCTCTCTCTCTCTCTCTCTCTCTGTGTGTGTGCTTGCTCCTGATTCTGTACAATGTGCAAATTTAGAGCTTCCTTGGAACAATGCCTAGGGAACAAACCTCAGCTCTGGCTTTCAGTCACCCCCAACTCTTTGTGGCAGCAGGCAAGGGTTGGAGAATACAATGACATGAGTAACTGGGACAAAATTTTACAAACTGCTAAGGGACCCTTAATTTTTCTGTTGGGGAAACTGAGGACTACAGAATTAATGCACGACCAAGGTCACACAGCTAGTGAGAGGCAAAACTGACACTAAGCCTTAGGTCTCTCTGATTCCCAATCTAGAGATCTCTTCAATAAATTAATGAATCGGTGCATTTTATAAACCTTTTCCTTTTCAAAGGGCTTTCAAAAAGCATTTCATCTTTTCCTCCCCACCACATAGTAATAAGAGAACTGATTCGAATCCATTAAGAGTAGCTCAGCACCTGGCATATGCCCTTCGTACAAACCAAACTGGATTCAATTCTGCAAATGTTCTCTCGCAAGTCTCACATATTTTAGTTTATTCCTCTGTACCTTTGTATTCTGTTCAGGGTTAGCAAAGTTCAGAATTTGTTTTCCATGCAATGGATGGTTTGGTTCCTGATAAGGGTTCCATGCTCTCCAATGCTTCCTGGAACTCACTACGGCAATAGACCCCAAGGCGACTGACTGCCCATGTGCTTACGACTGGCAGTCGCTGCCTTTATTACTTTGGAATCCTCACCTCCCTCTCTGTTTCTGAGCTCATCTTTCTAGCCCTGGCGGTTGTGGCTTTTGCCATTGCTCTGCCATAAGATACCTGAAAAGAACACAGGCTTTGAGTCATATAGATGTGGCTCTGTCACTAACTGAGCACGTGACATCTGTGTTCTCATAGGTACAAAATATACCAAAACAACAGAAGGTACACAACCTTTCTTAAAAAGGTGTGATGGTTAACAGGATAACAAAGGTTGAGTGCCTGGCACATAGTAGGTATTCAATAAATACTAGCTGCCCTCTAAGAAACCACGTGGGAAGGTTGTGCTGAAGGTCCATGCTCCTTTGCCTCGGCTAATGTTTGAGGTTATTCAGATTATGAAGCGACAGAGGCACATGTCGTATCAGCATTTAGAGGAGCGGTTTTGACACTCCCTGAAGGAGATGTATGGGTGGGGCAAAAGCATAGCAAAAATCCCAGCAAGATTGCATGATGTCTGAGGACCCTTCCAGCTCTGATACCATATGATGCTAGTAGTTGCTTGTGAACACTTTTTAGAAGAGCTTGAAAGAGATTAGGACAGTAAGAGAGAGAGCTGGGGACAGTTGGAAAACTATGTATCATTGACTAAAAGAAAGAAAGTTGAATTTGTTGCACGTCAGACATATGCCAGGTACTTCTTGCTTTGTGTTTTCACAAATGTTATCCCATTTAGTGTTCGGAAGAACCTATAAGGTACGAATTATTATCCCATTTTTCAGATGACAAAATCTAGGTTCAACTTGTCCTAGTAGCTCATCTAAGTTGTGCAGCTCGTTCATGATGCAGAGAAATGTGAATTCAGGTTTCACATTCCATGGTGTCTCTTAGGAAGGCTGAGCCGAGCAACGTGCTGGCGGGGCTCAGGCTGAAGGTTTGGAGAAAAGGATTCAGGCAAAGCTGGGGAGCCCCAGTCACTGCTCCCTTTACCTGACTGACTGCAGTAGCAGATGGTTTCACCGGAATAGGGACACCTGCACCCCTCTTTGGGCATTTTTTTGAGACGATAAATGACATTTTTGGGCGAAGGGATTGCAATCGATAAGACCAGCTGTCCTTGTTGGAGGGCATGGCCAGGTGATGCTCAGAGTAAATATTCCTGAGGTCCCATGAGATTCTCCTCCCTGACCATCAGGACAAGCCCTGCGAGTGAATGCAGAGTGCATAGGCGCTCATATTTGCAGTCCATTATGGCTTATAAGCAGCCCCAACTTATTTCCAGGGGGTGAATTAGACAAAATGGCAACGACCATTGGAAATGAGAGAAATTGATTATGTACAAGATTTATTCCTTCTTCAAAATGATTTGATCTTCCTTACCATCCATGTAATTTATTTCTTTGAAGTTTGGTCTGTTTTTCTTCACAAAAGACCTATAAGACATAAGTATTTATATTTAAATGTCTTGAAAGAAAAATAAACATCCTCGCAGGGTTATCTGCTGTACAAAAATCAAATCCTTATAGGTAGCTTTGGAAAAGTCATAGTCTAACTTGGTATTTTTACTTCTCAAGTGACCCATTAGAATAGTTTTCTGACGCACTTGAAATTGGTAATTTTATTTATTAAAGGTCTTTGAGTCTATAAATGCTGACTTAAAAAAATCGAAATTACTGTAACTGTGGATGTCTTTCTCCTTGAACTTGGTGATCAAGGTCGGGGGCAAATACTGGGATGAGTCTTGTTACCCCCAAACCACTCACCTAAACCATTGCCAATTTCCTTCCAGCCCAAACTAGTAATAACTTACACCTGAGTTAAGGAAATCTTCGCCCTTGGTTTGTAGAGCTTGGCTGAAGACCAAAGAGTGGCCTGAACCTCTGGGTCCAGTGGGTGTCACTTCTAGATGAACCATATTTCTTGAGCTTTTTCATTAGCCTTGGATGGGCGGGTTCATATTTTTCTCTACCAAGGGAAAAACTGTTTCAAGAACCAAAGTAGAAAACATCTATTTTTCTTTGCTCTGTCTTTCTTTTGTTTCCCTTTTATCAAATACCATCTGGAAAACATGGAGAGATATATTGTGATATATGAATGTGTTCAGCATCATTGCTGGAATAAAGAGAGAGTTTAAAGCACAGTAAAGGGAAAATTATAGGATGAGCTGGTGGATTTTAACAGGCTAATGAGAGGATCATCAGCCAGTTCCAAGCATTCCCTAAAACTATATGTGTATTTAGCTGTTTTTGCTTTATTATTTGTTGAATTTCAGGATTTATGTATGTATCTTATTGAAAACACAGAAAGATACCCTAGTAATTAAAGTTAGGCTGGCTTTTATCATTTCAATAGAATTTAGACAGCAAGTGACTATATTACAGGCAGTTGGCCTAGGGATTAATTTATGCTAGTTCCATATACATGAGTGCCTCCAAGTTTATATTATTTTAACCCAAGTCACTCCCGGGGATTGGAAGGAAAACAAATGGTTGTTTGCTGATACCCCCATGCTATATTATCGTGGCATTTGTCCTCAGCTTGTGAGATCTCTTCTTTTCCCAAAGTACCTCTAATGGGTTTGATAATAAATGCCAACGAATTTCTTGGAGACTGCCTGTTTTATAATCGTGACAGTTTGGGGATTACAGGACAACCAATATCTAGCCCCTATGGCGTGCATTCACTTAGAAGGGCTTGGACCTCTGCAAAACTCTTTGAAAGATCACATCCTTCTTGGGCTTTGAGTGTTTGTGTCCTGGGGTGTTTCAGGGTTGACCCTGGACAGCACTCGTGGTTATTAGTTCATGGTGTTCTTGGGAGGCGTTTGAAGTCAGCTGGAGCCCTGCTGATAGAGCTGCTGAGTGCAGCGTCGCATCGACATAATTTCATGATGTGTTTGCATCGAGGGCTCTGGTGCCCTTTCTGAGTGAGGTAAGCACTTTTGGAGCCAGTGTTGACAAAAGTTACCTGCTTGTTACCCACTTTGCAGGAGGCTTTCTGTTCTCCTGCTTCCCGGATGTTTTTCCCTCTTAATTTCTCCACCAGTGATACCTTCTGATGTGCATTATCGGTGCTTATTGTTCAATGGTTTAGAAGTTGAAATGTAGCCAGAGATTTTCTTTCCATACACCATTAATGATGCAAACCAGAGAGCTTCCTGCAAAGAAGATATGAAGTATTCTTTACTAAAATGCTGGAGTTTTTTCGTTTCATTAAACTAGTTTATTTATTTCATTCATCTAGGGACACTCTAGATTTCTGCGGCACCCAGGAGTTGAGGATGTCCTACAAACCCATCGCCCCCGCCCCCAGCAGCACCCCTGGGCCCGGCACCCCGGTCCTTACAGCCGGAAGTGTCCCATCGCCGTCTCGGTGCCAGAGCCGCTGCCCCTTTCAGACCACTGTTTAACGACTGTGGACCGCCCTCCATGGGCTATGTGCAGGCAGTGAAACCACCTGGCGCCCAGGGCTCCCAGAGCACTTACACCGGCCTGCTGTCAGTCATAAAGGAGCTGGGCAAAGAGATCCGGCCCGTCCGACCTATGCTGGCAGCACGAGCGCCATGGAGCACCTGAAGAGACGCATCGTCCATGCCCGGGCCCTAGGCAGAGAGTGCCTGGCAGAGACAGAGCAGCACGCCCGCACGCAACAGGACTCGACTCTGCCTCAGCATCTGGACCTTTCCGGGCCCCTGCAGAGCACCTGCTTCTCCCTGGCCTTCACCCCGCGTTGCACTTCCCATCCTGGGCTTCCTGTCCTGTGTCCCTTGGTGGGTGCTCTCCAGGAACCAGTGGGCGGCTCTCACTACAGTCGGCAGCACTAACTGGAAACCCCCAAAGGAGTTAGCAGCGAGGTCACTGCGAATCCCACCCACGACCTGCCAAGAGTGTTGATCCAACTGGAGCTTTCCCCTTTCTGGGGCCCCCGCCACTCAGCACTTACCCAGGATTTCTCACCGCTTTTCCCAGACCCCTTCTCCCCAGCAGGGCCTCCGAAGGCCTGTCGCCTCCCAGCCCTGTCTCCTGGGCCATGGCGACTCTTTTCTCAGTGCGTCTTTTGCTAAATATGCCCTTTTTGTCTAAATAAAAGATAATTTGGAAAAAAAATTTGATATTCATTAAATAAAAATAATACAGTTTTCCCTACATTTATTTGAAGAACTGCTCCTTTGATTAAAATCCTGAATATGTGTAACCATAGTGGGGGAAACAGTTTCACTTTGACAGCAGTGATCGCACAGGCCTGAGGGTGATTCCGGTCCCACTACTAGAGGCTGATTCTGTCCCAGAAACACTGGGCTCCGTGGAGGAGTCACTGCTTTGCTTTGCCACGTGAGAGAGAGCTGTCTTTCCTCCAGCCTGTATCTCTCTGATAGCAGATCTAGCGTTGTGGGCGCCCGTGAAGTCAGAATCCCAGTTCTACCACATCCCGTGTCCCTAGGAGCAAGTTTCAAATTGCTTTGGGCCTTGGCTTTTTCTGTCTGTAGAAGGTTAGTTCCTTTCTCTCCAGCTGAGAGGAGGATTAGGTGAGGATATGAATGGAGAAGTTCTGGCACAGTTGCCAGCCCTCTGGTGGCACGCCATCCAAGTCAGTTTCCTTTTTCCCCTGGGGGACAGTCCCCATGACTGTGCTTGAGGACCATCAAGAAGCAGCCTCCGCCAGGGAAGCCCCCTCCACCCCGGACCCACCCAGCAGGTGCACTCAGAGGTTGTTTCATTATCCACCACGGAGTTTGAAATTCTAGATTGGTGGTCTGTCCTTTGGTTGATGGGCTAAGATGACATCACGGTTCAGCAATAGCCATTTCTTCTCCCTGGGGCGTGACGAAACTCCAGTGTTCCGCTGAGGTCAGGCGTGGCCACGTTAGCAGTTTTGGCCAATGACATGGGAAGGAAAGCCATGTCACTGTCACTTCCGGACAGAGCCTGGTGGGCCAGTCTGCGCTTTGCCACACCCTTTCCCTCTGCCACATTCACGGGTCAGATTCTAGTTGCTGCCAGCTGGGTTCCCCCCTGCAGTTCACCTCAATCAGCAGGTTTTCCTTTCCGCCACTGATTCACGCTGGACATCCGGTGGGAGTGGTTATAACCCTTCAAGGCTGTAAACCCCTGAGATTAGGGGGTTGTTTGTCAGTGTAATATAACCGAGGTATCCTGACAGATGCAGATGATAATGATGGTTGTTAGGTCTTTAAGATATTGCATTAAAATTCAAGTTGTCTTGGAAAGAGTAGCAATTTCAGCCTTTACCACCTGAAATCTTAGAGTGGGAGGGGATTAAAAGATCCAGGGAACAACAGTTGGTGTGACTGTGACACAGATAGAAATGTAAAGGATAGAAGTGCTGCAAGGAACTAGGAGACGCTGTCAAAAACAGACTCTGCACACTTCTTCCAGTGGCCCTTTGCCAACACTGCCTGTGACCTGGAAGGGCAGAGGCTGCGGTGAGCACCTAAAGCAGAGCGATCTAATCGGGACCAGGAAGCACGGATTTCAAAAAGCCTCTGGAGGTGCTAAGTAAATAGGTCGTGTGTTTAACTTTTAGTTTTAATAAAAACCAGGTCTTAGCCCAGTGGTTCTCAAACATGAGAATCGTCATCACCGGGAAGGGTTGTTAAAACACAGGTGACTGGGTACCAACTCCAGAGTTTCCAGTTCAGGAGGTCTGAGGTGGGGCTCAATAATTTACATTTCTAACAGGTTCTCAGGTGATATTGATGCTGCTGGTACAGGGACCAGCCTTTGAGAATCACTGCCTTAGTCCCACAAGGGAAATCAGGGATCCCTCCGAGAAGTGAGGAAGGGAGACAGCTGAGAGGGAGTGGCCACCTTGGTCAGCACAAGCTTGTTCTCCAGGTGACTCCTGGATGAGTTGGCCCAGGCCGGCCCCCTGTGCTTCCTGTCCAGGATGCTATAGAGGGCGTTCCCAAGTGTCTCTCCACATTGTTTGAGGATGTGTCCAAGTATCACCTTCAGAAGTGTAGTGAAAGGGAGGGATAGGTGACTGGCTCAGGCTTAGGAATTTTAAGCACAATAATTCAAACTGAGAGCTGAGGAAGAGGGAGTGTTTTCTTCAATTCATGGGCCACAAGACCTGTGGAGTCCCTGAAAGAGGAGGCCTTGAAAAGCCATATTTTTATGGAGCCCTGTGGGTATTAGGAATACTGAATACCAAGAAATATGTGTAAACAGAGAAGATATTAAATGAATTCTACATTCCGGAAGGGTAAAAATGCCATGAAACGTTCTCTCCCAGTTCATCAAAAAAAGAAATCACAGAATCTGTGAAAATATTTAGGTAGCTTACGTGGCCCTTGCAGGATTGCAGTTTTTCCCATTTGTGGTTTGGGGACCAGAGAGGAAAAGTAATCCAAGCTCTCACATAATCATTAAGAGACACATGGAAACAGGAAATGAACTATCTATTAAAAAATAAAGAATTATGTCAAAATAATTTTAAAATTGCAAAGCTAATTCAGAGTTTCACAAGGCAAATGAACTTTGGAATATACTCTATGCAGTGATCTAAAAACTTGCACAGCTTCTTTAAAAAAGGATGGAATAACTAAATATATATATATATGGTGACTAAGCATATTTATTCTTGTGGGAAGGACAAGACTATGCCAGATAAGGAAAGTTCTTTTAAACTGAATCTAATTATCTTGAAAGGTGAAAGATAGTTTTGCCTCACTTTTTCAAATGGTAACTTCCATTTTTATGTCTCCTCTGAGTCTCATGTTGTTCTGCCAGCATTAGATTTCTGTAAACCTAAGAGAATTGACAATGTGATTGCGTCCTCCATGTAAACAAAATGTAAAGAGGACTTCTATGTAAATAAAATGAGGAAACACTCTGCCTGGAAAATTGCATAAACTCTTGCAGGAAAGAGTCTTCCACTGCTCTTGGTAAAGGCCTAAAGTAATTCTCCACATAACTGTGTTGTATTAGCAACTCATGGTCATGAGTTGATAATGAGCACCTCAGAGTAATAGACCAATCGTGGGATGATATTCATTAAAAATTGTGTCTCCTAGATAGAGGAAAACATCCAAGTGCGCTAGGGTAGAGCAGGCTAACGAATGCAGGGAGAAATCCCCCAGTGTTTGAGGTACCCACTTTCCAGAGAGGTTAGATGAAACTCTCACCAGTTAACTCCCTGTTCTTTTAAGGATGAAATTGAAATTTCATAAATCTCCATGGCTTACAGAAGTGAAAAAAACAGGACCAATAATCAGTTTTCTAGGGGTCTAGCTTCATTAGTTAGGATTATGCAAGTTTGCATTATGGCTTTTGTGACCCTAGGCCCCTTTACCTTCAAGGGCTACATCATCTATGAAAAAATGATTCAAAATGATATTTTATAACTGTGTTGGTATAAGACAAAAATACTAATGGACTCATTATTGAATATTTATTTTTATCATATTCATTTTTTTCTTCTGATTTTAAAGTAAAATGAAAATAATTTTGTGGACTCCTGAAAGTGCCGTGGGCCCTAGGTATAGTACATGCTCTGCCTAATCAGGCCCACTCCCAGACTGTGTTTGGCTGCAAATTAAAATTAAAAAACAAACAACAACAACAAAAAACTTCACTAACATCTGGCTTATTAGCACATAGTCTTCACGTAGGAGAATGAGAGTTACGTGAAGCAGAACCCCAGCCAACTCACAGATACATCCATGAGCCCAGGCATACCTGGCCGATATCAGCAAAATCCCATTGACACAACAGAAATTGTTGCTATTTAATGCCACTAAGTTTGGGGTAATTTGTTATGCAGCAATAGCTAACTGACATATAATGCTTTAGCAGCTATTACATTGAGTTGGGATTTTTTTTTTCCCCAGAATGCAATGCAACATCACTGGAAGGTTTTAAAAGGGGAGTGCCTGCTCTGATTTACTTTTGACAAAGTTCACTCTGCCTGTGGAGAAGAGATTGGAGGGAACCTAGAGTGGAGGACAGGAAACCAGTAGGTGGCTACTGCAATAATCCAGATGTGGAACAATGACATGATGGTGGTTAGGCCTGGGGGGAGGGGTGGAAATGGAGATGCAGAGAAATGGATGGGAATGCATAATATACATATTCAAATTCTATTCTAGGTCCTTTGGAGGATGTGAAAAGGCACAAGGAATTATAAGACCATGCTGTGCCTTAATTGAAAGGATGAGAGGTAGATTGTCTCTGAAGCCAGGAATGCTGAGTTAATTAGTGGCTTTTCTGATCCCATCCAGAAAATCCTGCTAAATGTTCCTAAACTCACTGAGGGCCAGATTCAACTTTTGAAATCTGTTTGTGGGAATCAAAGATAATGGCAGAAGCAGATGGCTGTGAAGGATGCTATGGTGTAACATTTTGTGGGTTATATTTTAACAGGATGGTAACTGAGCTTTCTGAGCTTGGCTGGTCTATTGCCCTCCTCAGAATTCTCCATCCATCTCTCTGTCTTCTCTCTATTTCTATAATTTGCAACAATTTGATTTTCTCTTGAGGAAATCTACTTTCAGAAAAGTGAGAGATTGTGAAGGGGCTGCTTGTTTATCTTTAATTCAACCAAAGAAATGCTCCAACATAACCACACCCTGATTTCACTTTGGGGTATCACGCAATTATAACATGCCATTTCTTTATGAAATTCAAAGAAACATCTCACAAATGGATTCTTAATTCATTTCCTAGAGGCATGCAGGGTTTGCTGTGGTTATGAACAGTTTTCTTGTTCTGAGGAGTGAACTGAGGTATAGCGATAAAGCAGCTTCCTAAACACATTTGAGGCAAAATTGAAAAAGCTTTCAAACCTCTTCAAACCACTCCTCCCACCCCAGATCATGCAAATATGGCAGGAATATACATTTTAAATCTACAAGCTTTTCAATAAATGGGAAAATATTGATCTTTCCTGGGTGATTTCTCTTTCCTTGTCCATTAACATTGATATGAAATATTAAAAATAAAGCCAAAAACTGCATTTCATTTGTACTGGAATCATTTGAACAAAATGATTTCCTTGCAAAAGTTTTCTTTTATAGGACATTAGTCATTCATTGTTAAAAGAAAATTAAACTGTCCAGAATAGTATGTAAGAGGGAAATCTAAGTATGGTTGAGGCAGAAAAATAAAGTTTCTGAAGAAAACCAGTGACATTCTCTTAACAATAAATATAATGTAATGTTATTTCTAGTTTTATTATATTTATATTTTGGTATGTCTTGAACTTGTCTTTATATTCAGAATTATTTATATTTCAGTATAATGTTAATGTTAGTTTGAGATTATTTGAGTGATATTTACATTCATCTGTTGATACAAATGGGAATAGATGTATTTATTTTGAGTGGGGCCTGAAAAATTGGCCAACTCATTTCTGCTTTTTTTTTTCTCACAGTTTTAGTCTTGAAACTTTCATGTGTTTTGGCATCATTCAACTCTCCACTGTGCTTTTTTCCTTATTAAGAAACTCATCCCTTAATTAGCTTGCTGTCCCTTCATTTGAAACTCGGTCCATTTGATAACTCTTTGTTGCTTCTAGAACGGTTGGTGCAGGCTTGTGTGGGCTTCCATAACACAAAAGCCAGATGGACTTTTTAAAACAGACAAATTTAGTCTTGAATAGAGAACTGTGAAAATTAAAAAAAAAAAGAAAAAGAAAAGAGACATGAAAAGAACCACAAAACAAAACAAAACAAAAAAAATCTTGGTACTGATAAAAACCAGTGAGAAATCACAGATTCTCAAATTAGGGGAAAAGCAAAACTTTTCCCATCTCCTTCCCCTCCTCCTCAGCCTCTACTTTTTAATTTGTTTTGGGCTCAAGCATTGAAAAGTTCTGTTCCCAATTAGAAGTGGATCACTTTTGGGTCTGAGAGGGAGTCAGCTGCCTCATGATATGAGCAGAAGACAGAAGGCTGTAGATAGATTCAGAGTCCCTTTGATAACCAACACCACTCTCTCTGTGCGCTAATTTGCAGAACGGGGAAAATATTGGCATGTTGCCTTCAGAATCCCTTAGAAGAAAAGCATTAGAAATAAGAAAACATTAAAATTCTGTCCAAAGTTTTTATCTTATGGAACAAATTTATTGGGGCGTCTCAACATGTTCTGGGTATACAAATGAAACCGTTTTATACGTATCCAATAACAGCCCCTTCAACTAGGCTATGTTGACCCACCTTTCCTGCTGAGAAGTAATTCCCTTAACAGCAACTTGGCCAGCTCCTCTAACTTTCCTGTCCCTTTTGGTTATGAGAACAGTCCATTTTGTTATTTAAGACTCAGTCCTATTTATTTTGATACTTCAGTCTCAAATCAGACTCAAATCTTGTATCCTACCCCACCCCAACCCTCTCCCCCCACACACTGTTGTGTCTTCCACTTGATGGCTTGGAGGTTGGCAGTCCGCTCTTCACGTACTTGCCTCCTGCCTCCTCTCTTTGGACTCCTTTCTTTAGACACCAGAAGCCTCCATCGTGGCATGGTCAGCAGGGAGGGAGCAGATGTACTGGAGCATGTGGTACAGGAAGGGGTCCTGGTCTAGCCCTCCTTCAGTCTGGTCCTTTCTGATGTTGGTGCTCTCAGTTCATGGGTCAGCCTGCATGCAGGAGGTGTATGTGTGAACATGTGCGTGTGTGTTCATGTGTGTTCAACTTCTCCCTGGCCCCTTCTATCACTGAGAACGCCTCCCTCCACCCAGAAGGCAGTCGTATCTTGGGCTTGAGCATTAATAAACATCTCCAACCCCTTGTTCATGTTGGGCTTCTCATCACTTGGTCCAGTGGTTATCTTGAATGGCTCCGTGGCCCCTGTCCTTCTAACTTCCATGTTGTTTCACATGGAACTGTGAGAGTTCTCTACTGCTGGAGTCCTCTTCCACAGAGACTTCCTCAAGTCCACAGAGACTTGAGATGGGGTAGGGCTGCAGCATCTAATTTCCAGGCATACGCCAGCCGTGCTGACTGGAGCTCTGGACCTAGACAAACTGCCTTCAGAAACCTCTAAGTGAACACTAGACTCTGTACTCAAATATGCCTCCCCCGGCACCCCCCCCCCCCCCCGCCAAGACTCCAGGTCATATGCATCAAGTCAACACTCTTTTCTCCTCTTGCCTTTGCAGGCATTAGAACATAGAAAGGAAAGCATGCCATACTTCTTGTTTCCTAGCACGTTCTCTCAATAGCTTTCAAGGCCCCATTCCTGTGGCTGCACCAGAGGAGAACTTGAGGTCTGCAGCCCAGCATGTACCCCACCAGTCTCCCTTTCTCAGAGTCACCATCAGTATTTACTGACGATTCTCTTGGAGACTGCCTTACTTGGCTTTGGGGAGAGGGAGGCACCCTCCATGGCCACAGAGACATGAGGGAAGAGACTTTCATCATGAACACGGACTTCACCAAAGACTAGTTACTACCCATCCATCCTCAACTCAGTTCATTTCTTAATTTGACTGGGGACAGTTCAGAGATAGAGCCCTCTGGGAAAATGCTTATCACCAACAGTTTCAAGCTCAGCTTTGGACCTTGGCCATGTTTCTGGGACAACAGGAAACATCCCTCTCTACATCCTATTATATCAGAGTCATACTTTGTAATTTATCTTCTTCACTTGAACTCACCAAACTCTTCCTGGTGTTCTTCTCCTCATCCCATGCTGGTTCAGACTGGGGTTGTGAATGGAGCTAGCAGTTTCCCAGGCTTAAAGACTGGACCTCTAACCCTGGCCAGTTACCCACAAAATATATCCACAGGCCTTAACCAGTACATCATGGTGTGAGGGAAAGGACAGTCATAACATAGTTCTGAACCTTGGCTGTAGATCCAGGGCTGACCGTCTGTGACCATGATCTCTCTAGTCCTCTAGAAATCTTCATTCTTCATTGTCCTTCATTTCTAGAACAAAAGTTTGGAATAGATTAATGATTATCAAACTTCTTTTGAGTAACAGAAGCCATTTTTCAATTGGCTACTGAAATCTAGATCCTCCTTAATTCCCAGCTGCAATAGTCCTTAAGGTATCTACATGAAGCACGAGGACTCCATGGTACAAAATTTGAGACCTACTGAAGTAGAATCTCATATTGCTCTCCTTTCAACTTTAAAATTATTTTGAGTGTGGCTATCTCTGCAAAGACAGAGCCCACTGTTAACATACAACTTCTTGTTTATGTCTGACTTTTTTTTTTTAACATCTTTATTGGAGTATAATTGCTTTACAATGGTGTGTTAGTTTCTGCTTTATAACAAAGTGAATCAGTTATACATATACATGTGTTCCCATATCTCTTCCCTCTTGCATCTCCCTCCCTCCTATGTCTGACTTTCTTAATGTCAATTTCATATTGGGCTCACGATCAGTAAGGCTATCTCTCTGCATATTTTCAAATTGTTACAGATGCTTTTAGAAATCAAAGGTTGTTGATGTTTATGTCTACCCCATTTTATTTGCAAAGTTAATACTTTGAAAACTGCTGCTTTCATAGTTCTAGAGTAGCATTTCCCCATGGGCTGGACACTAGTCTCTTGAGAGGCGATCTGAAACAAGGAGCTTCCTGGTCAAAAAAGTTTAAAAAATGCAGTATTCCATGTCCTCCTCGTAGAGATTTATGAAGGGCTCAGAGAAGTTCGGTGGAAAGCAACATGTTTAACTTTGTTTAACTCAGTATTTCCTAAACATTTGACCACAGAACCCATTGGTTTCCCATATAACATTAATTAACATCCCATAGAAACAGTGTTCCTTCTAATACATTCTGCAAATAATTGCCTTTGAGGAGAGATCAACACACTTCTTCTGTAAAGGGCTAGATGATAAATATTTTAGGCTTTGTGGATTTCACTGACTGTTGCAACTACTCACCTCCGCCATTGCAGCGCAAAAGCAGCCATAGCCAATATCTAAACAAATGGGCGTGGCTGTGTTCCAATAAAACCTTATTTATAAAAAACAGGCAGTGGTACAGGTTTGGCCTGTGGGCTGTGGTTTGCTGCCCCAGTTCCTCCATTAAACAAGTGAGATTTATTCTGACTAGGGAAGGTATTATCACAAATAGTGAAATAATAGCTTAGTCCTTTTCTAAGCTATTCAAATTTTGCTGAACTTCAGAGACTAAGCCATTGAGGATACCAGACTTCCCTGAACTTCTTGAAATTCGGAGCTGGCTAAGTGACTCATTTCGTGCTGCCTCTTTTACCAGATATTTATCTAGCTGTAAAATCCTTGCCCAGCTCATGATCTATATTGCTAAGCATCAGCTGGTTTCACCATGATGAAAGGCAGGCAGCAAATAGGAGATATAGCAACCACCTTAGTGTCAACTCAATCATTGTATCTGAAATGAACCATCCATATTTTTCAAGCTCTCAGAAGGAAAATGTTGTAAATATAATCAGAGGCCTTCAGGCAATCTTGGCCCTCTCCCGAATGGTTTACCATAATTAAATACCGTATTAGTTGTTTATAGCCGCCTAACAAATAATTCTAAAAACTTGGTGGCTTAAAACAGCAAACATTTATGATTTCACAGTGAGTATGACTTAATCTCGGCAGCTTAGCTCAGTTCCCTGGCTCAGGATCTCTGCCAAGGCTGCCATTAAGGTGTTGGCAGGGCTGCAGTCTCATCTTAGGGTTCGACTGGGGGAGGATCTGCTTCCAAACTCTTTCACATGGCAGGTCTCGGGCCCTTGAGACATCAGTTTCCATGTGGGCCTCTTTGTAGGGCTGTTCACAGCCCACCACCGGATTCCTTCCAAGGGAAGGCTGAGAGAGAGAGAGAGAGAGAGAGAGAAGTGCATGGGACAGAAATCAGAGGTTTTTCTTGCAACCTAATTTGAAAAGTGACAAACCATCACTTTTGTATATTCTACTCATTAGAAACATGTCACTAGGTCCACGCTGTGTTCAAGGGAGGGGAGTCTACACACCTATGAATACTGGGAGGCAGCAGAGATCCTTGGAGGTTGTCTTAGAGGCTGTCTACCACATACACTAAATTTATCTAAGGTAATATTGTAATTTTTAAATTTCTATCTACAGTGAAGTTTCAAAGTACCTGGACTTGAGGAGCCGAGGAAGATGCCTCAGTCAGAGTGGAAGCATTAGACTGTGTCTACACGAGGGCTTGAGATGAGAGGAAAGGAGAAGGAATGTGAGTGTGTGTGTGTTGCCAGGTGGCTGGAGGAGAAGAGGAAGATAAGGCAAGAGGTTATGGAAGTATTTTTCTAGAGTAATATGTCCTCACTTGGAAGAGAAGGAGCAGAAAGGAAGCTGTCTGGAGGAGATCTGGCCAGTGGACTCCTTCACAAATGCCTTCTTATCCTGCTATACCTCAAGCATGGTTCCCCTTTTCCCGCTCATCCCTCAGTGCTTTGGTTTAAAACACACCTCAAGGACGAAAGGACCACATTCTCCCAACACCCACACATGTTTATCACCCACTAACTATGATCTGTTATTGCCAAAGTAATTTGATAAAGTTTTATCATTTTGATTGTCTAATTGGCCAATAAATAAATCAGAAAGAAAAAGAAAAATCTGCAACTCAGCCCCATACAAGGGACTAAAGGGAATACAATTATATGCTATATCTCCTGCTTTCGATGATCTTATATTCCAATTATGGCAACGAGGCAAACATATGGAAACAGTTATATTAAAACTAAAGATTTAAATAACAGTTCAGGGTAACAATGGAAGGAATATCATAAGGCTGCGTATGATTAATTACCAGCTGAATTATATAGAATTCATCATGATTGGAATTCAGGGGCGGGAGAAGGATAGTTGTGAGGGAGGTGATCAGGGAACATGTTGTGAAGCACATGAAAAGGATCTGGAGAGGGAGAGGGAAAGTAAGGGCATTCCAGGTGGATGGAATGGCACGAGGAAAAATAAGAAGGCGAGACAGGTGTTTGGGGAAAACAGTGAGTTAACCAGTTTGGAGAGTGGGTTTTCGGAGCTGAGGAGTCTGAGACAAGGTAAACGGTAAGTCAGACAGCCATGCAGGAACAGGTTGAGTTTAATTATCTAACCTGTGCTGGGTCCCCGAGGCAGATGGCTTGCCAACAAACTTGCATGAATTACCCTCTATTAAAATTTTTAAAAAGGGGTAAGTTCCACGTTGATTCACTGAACATCTTGGGCTCACAAGCCGTGCCTGTCTTTTAATAGCAAGTGTGGCAAATGGAAACGGTACCTGGGCTTTGTCTCCATAGCAGCGACTCAGAAAAGCCTTGATGACATCCAGCTGAAAGAGACCGAACCGTCGTCCCTCACGCACCACCCCCCCGGAAGATGAGGAGGCAATGAAGAGAAGAAGCATGGGGGTCCTGAGAACCAGGAGATCCTGGCTGATGGAGAGTTGGGAAGAGGACTCAGTGTAGCATCACTGTCAAGTCAGACTCAAATTTAGAGCAACAGCAAATGGGGTCACTGGGCCCCTTACTTCACACTCTGCCAGCTCAAAGCCAAAGAGAACTTGGCACTGGGGAGAAGCCTCCCAGAACCTTCACAAAAATTCTTTTAAAAATTCCTAAGTGAATGTGAGATCTAATTCAGTCCCCCCAAGACTTCCTACCTGTTACTTAACTTCTCTAGATTCTGTCTGCTCATCTTTAAAAGAAGGATAACAGTATAACCTACATCATCCATAGGGTTGCTTTGAGAATCCAGTGAGCCCATGCATGTAAAAGGTTTCCAGAGTGACTTGTAAAAAGTTCTCAGCAACTGTTAGGTATCATTAATGTAACTGTTGTTATTCTATCCTTCCCAGCCTCTCCAGATCTCTGTCACAAGAGCATGGAGCAAAGAAGTGGGTGTTTTCTCTTAGATTTAGATTACTTTGAAAGGCTTGGAATGACCCAAAGAGGGCTTAACCCTTGAAAGTCTCTGGGTTTTAGAATATCAGAAAACATCACCACCGCCCTTCCTTCTTCTTTCCTTCCTTCAGAAAACTGCATTCTGAGTGCGATCTCTGTGCCAAGCACTGGGCTAAACATTTCTAGAATTTCTCAGCTCTGGACATGCAGACTCCAAGAAGGCCAATATTGAAGTCCTGGTTTCTGAGGCATCAGTGATCCTGTTTAGGTGTGAGTTCAGAGAAAATGAGTTAACAGGCGCTCTCAATAGGTAGGAAAAAATGATTTCACTTTAAGAAAGAAGACAAAAATATGTGGCCTACGTGTGCAGTTGGGAAGTTAATTCCAGTTGTGTGTCTGCAGCGGTGAGTGTCCAGAGGCGGTGGGCCAGCAGGCAGGCAGCGCAGGGCCTGGGACCAAGGCCTCCTGATGCAGGGCGGATGTGCACACAGCAAGCAGCACCTCCACCCACAGCCTGGGGCTCATTTCTGCACCTGGCCCGACCTCCCAACCCCATCGGTTGTTAACTTTCTGGGAGGAGAGTGCCATGAAGGTGACAGGACCCAACTTCTTCTAATGATTTTTCTATGGTATTATGGTCATGACTACCATTTAATATCTTCTGACTGGCAACCATGTGTGAAGTGTTCCGCAGACCACAGAATTAAGCGTGGCCGTTGGCTCTTATGCAATAGGCTGAAACCTTAATTCTACATACACAAGATTCCCCAGAGAGGGAAGGGAAGGCTCTGAAGAGTGAACAGCAGGGGGCACGTCCTCAGTCCCCGATTTGGTGGCCTTGACCTCAGGTTCCATCCAGAGGACCCTCTCTCTGGTTGCCCCAAAGGACACTGATTTCTGACACCTCAAGAATGTCTTTTCAAAATAAGTGAGTGTTCACTCTATGACATACATCACAGCAAGATTCTTTTTGACCCAGCTCCCAGAGAAATGGAAATAAGAACACAAATAAACAAATGGGACCTAATGAAACTGAAAAGCTTTTGCACAGCAAAGGAAACCATAAACAAGACCAAAAGACAACCCTCAGAATGGGAGAAAATATTTGCAAATGAAGCAACTGACAAAGGATTAATCTCCAAGATTTACAAGCAGCTCATGCAGCTCAATAACAAAAAAACGAACAACCCAATCCAAAAATGGGCAGAAGATCTAAATAGACATTTCTCCAAAGAAGATATACAGATGGCCTACAGACACATGAAAGAATGCTCAACATCATTAATCATTAGAGAAATGCAAATCAAAACTACAATGAGATATCATCTCACACCGGTCAGAATGGCCATCATCAAAAAATCTAGAAACAGTAAATGCTGGAGAGGGTGTGGAGGAAAGGGAACACTCTTGCACTGTTGGTGGGAATGTAAATTGATACAGCCACTATGGAGAACAGTATGGAGGTTCCTTAAAAAACTACAAATAGAACTACCATACGACCCAGCAATCCCACTACTGGGCATATACCCTGAGAAAACCATAGGTCAAAAAGAGTCATGTACCAAAATGTTCATTGCAGCTCTATTTACAATAGCCAGGACATGGAAGCAACCTAAGTGTCCATCGACAGATGAATGGATAAAGAAGATGTGGCACATATATACAATGGAATATTACTCAGCCATAAAAAGAAATGAAATGGAGGTATTTGTAATGAGGTGGATGGAGTTAGAGTCTGTCATACAGAGTGAAGTAAGTCAGAAAGAGAAAAACAAATACAGTATGCTAACACATATATATGGAATCTAAGGGAAAAAAAAAAAAAAAAGGCCATGAAGAACCTAGTGGCAAGACAGGAATAAAGACACAGACCTACTAGAGAATGGACTTGAGGATATGGGGAGGGGGTGGGGTGAGATGTGACAGGGTAAGAGAGTGTCATGGACATATATACACTACCAAATGTAAAATAGATAGCTAGTGGGAAGCAGCCGCATAGCACAGGGAGATCAGCTCGGTGCTTTGTGACCACCTAGACGGGTGGGATGGGGAGGGTGGGAGGGAGGGAGATGCAAGAGGGAAGAGAAATGGGAACATATTGTATATGTATAACTGATTCACTTTGTTATAAAGCAGATGCTAACACACTATTGTAAGGCAATTATACTTCAATAAAGATGTTTGAGAAAAAAAAAAAAAATAAGTGAGTGTTCAGAAAGTACCTGAAAGAGTTTAAGGATTTCAGTTGTTTCAGATATTCAGAACAGTCAGGCAGACTGCAGTGAGGAGGGACCCCTAACAAATTAGGACCGATAATAGCTGGAAATATTACATTTTCCGTTTTGCTAATAAGCAAGTAACTAGGAGACTAACAGTCGACAAGAGTTCAGTCCAGACCTTGCCCAGCATTTATGGCATCCCAAATTAGCAACAAGTGTCATCAAGCATATGGACAGGGAGAAATTCCAGAGGAACCAAATCATTGCTCTCCAAATAGGTGGACAGAGGATGTAGTGAGGGGTCAGAAGTGGAGAGGACAGGCACAGGAAACCTTTGTGGTGTCATTTCTGTCCCAGAACAGGATGCCGGAAGGAGAGGAGTCAAAGCAAAGGGAAGTCTAGCATCATAGTACAAAACGTTATCAGGACTGATTGGATTTTAATTGTTTCATTTTTTAGGGCAAGGGCTGTGTGATCACTGAGCCACTGAATCACTATTGTATTACATTTTTTTAAAGTTTATTTTTAATTTAAAGTCAATAAATGAAAGGTTGAACAAACAAAGGTAGAGGCGGGGGTGAAGTCAAAGAGGAGCTTGTAAAAAACACAACCACTGAGGGACTTTTCTGTAGGACTTTCTCAAGCTACTTCTCCCAATGGACATCTGGGTTATAATTCAGAGCCCCAGTTCTGGCTTTGGCCCCTGTCAGATTCTCTGGGTGTCCAGTCTTACCAGGTTATCTTCCCCAGAGGAGCTTAGCTGATAAACTCTATTCACCCAGAGAGTAGGAACTTCCAGCATCCCCTGGACTATGTGAGGTTCCCCTCCGCCATACAATTCTGATGCTTAGCACTAAAGAACAATTGATAGTGTCACCTCCCACCCCAATTTATGAAGAACCCATGGAAAGACATATCCCTTTACAAATGAATCTCCCGTGGAAGATCCCAGTCTATATCCACTAGAGAGAAAGAGCTTAGGGCTTATGTAACACCACCCAGAGTCACATGTCCCCAAGGGCAAGAGAGTTGGGGGTTGGAGAAAAGAGTTCACAAACATGCCCTTGGAATATGGAAAGTTTTCAGCATCTGAAAGTGTTCTCTCAAGTTGATGCACGATTGTGTTCCAAGTTCTTCCAGTAGCTCCCAAACTCAATCTGAGGTCTTTGGAACAACTTGCATGGTGCTCAGGGGGTACCCATCTGCTATTGTCCTGACTATTTGCATTTTAGTCACTGGACTCTAGTCCAGAGAACCTGCTTTAAACCACCCTCCATTCCCTGGTGGAGTACAGGAAACTCTACATTGGGACTTTCCTATTCTTATGTTCTCCCGTCTCTTCCGGATGGCACTAAACCTGGGACAACAAAAAGCTGAGTGTAGGCATGACACATGATGGGAAATGATGGGCTCCATGGGATGGATGGTACCCGCAGCCCCTCCCACAGGAAAGCAGGTCCAGCCACTCAGCTCCAGCACTAGAGCTGGGCCATTTTCTGAATATAAGAAATGTAAGGGATACCTAGACTTTCTTTAGACAGTTCAGCCATTATACTCTCAACTCTCAGATCAAGTTGATGGCAAAGATTTGGGAAGGGAAAACATCATTCATTTTGTTTTCATTCATTCAACAGATACCTATTGAATACCTACCCTGGGCCAAGCACTGTGTTGGATGCTGGGAATAAAAGAGTCAGCAAACCAGCCATTTGTCTGCCCTTATGGATAAAACACAATAAATGAATAAGATGATTTCAAATTATGATAAGTGCTATGAAGGTAACCAGCAAGGGACTGAAGTAGAGGAGGTGGAATACTTGAGATGGGTGGTCAAGTCCTGCTTAAAGAGGTGGTATTTAACCTCAAAAGGATGAGAAAGAGTTTTGTAAGCAAAAACTGGGGAGGAGAGGGAGAGAGCTTTGCGGGGAAAGCAAATAGCATGTGCATAACCTTAAGGGGAGAAAGCTTGTGTGTTCCAGACGTTGAATGAAAGAAGCCCAGTAGAGGGTTATGACCCCAGGAGTCGGAGCCAAGACTGGAAAGAGAAGCAGGGGCCAGATCAAGGATGGCCTTAAAATCTAGAGTGGGAAGTGGGGATTTTATTCTTCCCACTGTGATGGATGGAAATCTATTGAAGAGATGTGATTGAGGCTTATTAAATGAATGAAGGGGAGTGAAGTGATACAATTAATATCCCTTTATTTGTGTGTCTTTGTTGAGAATAGATTGGAGGAGTGAGAAGAGAAGCAGAGAGATTGACTGGGAGCTGTTGCCATAATCCAGGTGAGGGGGAGGGTGGCCTGGACCAGTGCTTGGCAGTGGAGGTGGAGAGAAGTGATATAATTGATTTAAATCAACCAGGTGCTTGATCCAAATAATGCCAAATGTGTGCAGTGTCCTCTCTTCATGTTTTACATTCCAATCATCTCTGCATAAAACCAAATGGAAAAATAAGAGGGGAAACACAATTAAGGGGTAAAATGTTAATATAAAAACAGTAAAATTCTCCAAAGTTGATTTCTAAATATCTTCCTGAAATCCATCAAGATTTTTTTCAAAGTGATTCTTATAAGTAGGCACATCTTCTCTGGACTGAAATGACCAGTATTAATTTTTGGAGAGGTGCTGCTTCAGTCAGAATGGCCAACAGGCTATGAAAGAATCTGAGGTCTAAGTCAACCAAATGTGGAGAAAATCTGGAGCCCTGGAATGAATATTTTTCCAAAGGTTACAAGATTAATCACAAAATGATTTACAAATGACACTGTCTGGTATGGTAGTTTGAAAGAACCATCATTTTAAAACAAATTTTAAATGGTATTTTTCATGAAATTATAAAGACAATTTGATCCGTGATCATGAAATTTTCCAACTGACATATCTTATGGACAACCATTGGCCCACACCTGACCTTGGATCCTGTGCTCTTTGCCCCTCTTTTTTTTTCCGTTTGCCCCTCCTAACCTCACTCTCTTACCTAGTTTGGCTTCTCCAAGTCTCCTCACTAAGTTATTCAAATCACTATTACAAAATGTTTACACAGATCCTTTGGTTCTCTTGATAATGTTACTGGCAATATTAAAGACTTTTTTTTAAAACTTATTTAAAATTTTTATTTTATTTTATTTTATTTTTATTTTTTTATTTATTTTTGGTTGCGTTGGGTCTTTCTTGCTGTGCACAGGCTTTCTCTAGTTACGGCGAGCGGGAGCTACTCTTCTTTGTGGTGTGCGGGCTTCTCATTGCGGTGGCTTCTCTTGTTGCGGAGCATGGGCTCTAGGTCCGCGGGCTTCAGTAGTTGTGGCACGTGGGCTTCAGTAGTTGTGGTGCATGGGCTCTAGAGTGCAGGCTCAGTAGTTGTGGCGCACGGGCTCTGTTGCTCCACGGCATGTGGGATCTTCCCGGACCAGGGCTCACACCCGTGTCCCCTGCATTGGCAGGCGGATTCTTAACCACTGGCTTTTAGAGATATCTTATGGTGTGTATTTTGCCTGGACAGGAAAGATGTCTTTGATTAAAGTTTGAAAACCTTTATAACATGAAATACCACACAGGTCACACTTTTCTAAATTAGAAAATTTAAGACCTAAGGATATCTACTGGTTCATATTTCTAGATTTTTTTAATGTTATTCTTTCTTTAGTTTGTTGAGATATCCAGACCAAAGCTTAAAGGTAATGCATTTCAATTTCATGGCTTTATATATATATATATATATTTTTTGTAGTTTTGTTTTGTTTTCTTTTTTGGCCACGCTGGGCAGCTTGCAGGATCTTAGTTCCCCAACCAGGGACTGAACCAGGGGCCATGACAGTGAAAGCACCAAGTCCTAACCACTGGACCACCAGGGAATTCCTCCATGGCTTTATGTTTTTTATGAACATGTTGTTTATGTTTTTAAGTTTCTACTCATATCACCACCATTATAGACAGTGAATTAATGACTCAATTTTCTTCACTTTTACTATAGAATAGTATTGGAGTTTGTGTAATATGCAAAGTATGAATTATAACACTTGTTAGTCACTAATTGGTTCTTTCCCCGAAGTAGAATCTAATTGGTTCTGTTCATCTTCATCTTTTTTGGTTAAAGCTTTTATTCCAGGCCTCTTCATAGGATGCTGACAAGCCCATGTGTTGTTTGCCTTTGGTCAGGTGCCCACTCTTTGCTCCAATCAGCTGAGGGCAGAAAGTAGTAGAGAACCATGGCCAAAGAACAAGGAAGGAAGCTCCCAGGGCAGCCTTGCTCAGCAGCAGCTATGGACAGGAGTCCTTGGAAGGGTTTGTGGTTGTGATAGGTACTGGAAGTCTTGACTCATGCTGTGGATCATCTAAGAATAGTTTATTGCAAGAGTACCTGTTGTAAATAACCTCTGATACATGCCTTTTCATTGGCGTGAACATTGAAGATAGCAGTACAATGAAGCTCCAGGGACTGAAAAGATCCCATGAGTTGGAAACAAAATATTCAAATTATAAACTTATATCACGGTCTTACAAATAACTTTAGGCAAAGTAGGCTTGAAATAAGTTCTACTGATTAATAGAAGAAATAGTTAAATATTGTTTCATGGAAAGATCACTGGTTTAGGAATCAGGAAACATGGATAGTCCTGGTTCTGAGACTTCATGGGATCGTGGGATCCCAAGATCCCATGAAGTAGAAACCTACTTCAGTTTTCTGGCCTCTAGCGTCTTCCCTAGTCTATAGAATTAGTGTCGTAATGGATTACTTCCACCTCTAAGCCCTTCTAGACCTGAAATTTGAGAAACAAAATTGAGAATCAAAGTGAGATAGAAGCAGATGAGTTGTTAAGAAAAAAAAGTTCAGAGTGAAATCAACAGCTGTTTATGAATCATCTACTGTGATATTCCATGTGTTTTATATATATATATTGACTTTTTATTCTCATCAAAGCACTATGGATTTATCTCCATTTTACGAAAAGTAGGGAAGATAAGATACCTTGTCCCCAGACATATAAATTGTAAACAATGGGGAGGAGTCAAATTGATCAGTTCTCCTCCCCCAAAATGTTTTTTCATCATAGAAATTCTTCCTTAAATACAGGGAGAAACAAATGCTTACAAAAAGATAAAGACAGGTAAAAAAATTAATGTTTTATAGAGAAGTAACGTTAGCATTTTCACTATAATGATGTGGAGCTTGGATTGAAATTTCTAAAGTGTGCCTCAGAATTTGAACCTTTGCACTGATTGTTTTCACTCAGATTTTATGAAATCCGTAGGTGTGTGAGTTAATGGTGCTGGCCATGCATAAACATCTATGTGCAAAGCAGCAAGGAATGCTCTGTTTATCACAGCTGCAGTCAAGCCAACGCAACTCTTTCTACCATTGAGGATGAAATTTGTAAAACTCTGTCTCCCAAATAAAATAACATAAAATAAAATAAACCTCCTGTGAGATTGCCATTCCTTGGGGTTACCTGCTCAAATACCATGTTCCTATCAGGTTTCCTTTGAAGTCTCTCAAAGGATTGGGGTACTAAAGGAGAGTCAGGTTCAAGGTTTTAAGTGTAAAGTTGCTTTAAACAACCAATCAGCCAACCAACCAACCAAACAAAAACACCAGGTTAAAGCAACACAAGAAGTCTTTGCCTCCTGTTTATAATCTGTACCTCTTTGTTAACACAAGGCAGATAAGCATGCTAAGTGTAATGGAAATCAAAGAACTAAAATCTTATATTTACATAGATGAGTGTTATACAACTTTTCAAAATCCTATCCCTGTTGGAAAAAAAATCTAAATATTTGTCACGGCCCTATCTGCCTATGAGGAGCTGCCACCAGGTGAGAATCAACACAGAAGGTTTTATTGAGTGTTGCTTTCTAAATAAAATTGTAGTTTCAGTGCTTTTTCACTATGCCTAGAAATGTGGATATATTTTTTCCAGGAGAGACTGCCCCTCTGCATTAACAATTGCTGACATATGAGGTTCTTTAACCAAGTTATCACATTGACTCTTTCACCAACCCTGTGAGGTTGGTAAGTAGAGCAGATGTTGTTAAATTCATTTAAACACAAGGAGACTGAGGCTCAAAGAATACAGTTACTTGCCCAAATTCCAGTTAATAAGCAGTGAAGCCAGAACTTACTCATAGGAAAGTTCTTTCCATTATGCTCTTATGACTATGGCATTGTTAACCGAAGCAAGAATAGAATGAGGATGGCATTCATTTGGTGAATGGGAATTTGTAGATAATTGTGCTAAGAAATCTACTCTTTTGAAGAACAACTGTCCACATCTGCTTCCTTTCACTCTTGGAAAGAATAAAAACCCACCACTATTTACAATAGCCAAGACATGGAAGCAACCTAAATGACGTCCATCAACAGAAGAATGGATAAAGAAAATGTGATACACACACACACACACACACACACACACACACACACACACACACACACACACAGAGTGGAATATTACTCAGCCATAAAAAAGAATGAAACAATGCCATTTGCAGCAACATGGATGGACCTAGAGATTATCATTACTTACTAAGTGAAGTAAGTCAGACAGAGAAAGGCAAATATCATATGATATCACTTGTATGTGGAATCTAAAAGAAAAATGATCAAATGAACTTATTTACAAAACAGAAATTGACTCACAGACATAGAAAACAAACTTATGGTTACCAAAGGGGAAAGGCGGGGGAAAGATAAATTAGGAATTTGGTATTAACAGATACACACTACTGTATATCAAATAGATAAACAACAAGGACCTACTGTATAGCACAGAGAACTATATTCAATGCCTTGTAATAACCTATAATAAAAAATAATCTGAAAAAGAATATATATAAGTATATATACGTATGTATGTATAACTGAATCACTTTGCTGTACAGCTGAAACATTGTAAATCAACTATACTTCAATTTTTAAAAATCAAAAAAAAATCAGAAATCTCAAAACATACAAACAAACAAACCCATTGCAAAGACAACTGGGTAGTTCTCAGAACTGCTTCTGGAATAGTCTATCTAGCATTGATCTCTGGTATTCTGAGACCAGATTCACATGTGACTAAGTAAAGCTGAAGGTTGAAGGTTCACAGTGACCTAAGACAGAGCTGGCACAGGTAGATGGTATCAAGTTTCTCTCTCTCTCTCTCAAGTATTTTGAACACAAGCAGAGATGATAGCTATCCACTAGCTATCCACTTGGGGTGATTTCAGGGTATTGGGATGTGCTCATTTTTTTCTGCCCTTTTCATACTCAGATCTCTACTGGTCAAATGAGCTGCACCTGTACAACCAAGATCTATTTCCATTCTGTTTCTAGTCCTGAGCAGGGCAAAAATTAAAGTCTCAGTCTCACAACCGGTAGGGCCTGGAATTAAAAACCTTTCCCAATAGGTTTGATTTGCAGTGAGCCACGGCAGCCCAATTGCTTTTGTTGCTGTAGGTCAACCTTAAAGTTTAAACACTGCGTCTTCCTGTGTCTGTGCTACCATTGCTCCAGTCCATGGGATACCTTACTATCTCCCCTTCAGGTGGGATCTGGCCTGTAGAAGTGTTTGCTTTGGTCTATATAGTGTTTATTATTGATTTGAGCCCTTCTTTCAACTGTAGCCCTTCCGACTGGGGCAAGACACCCTTTCCTTCTTTTCTTCCTTCCTTACCTGAATTGTTAGAATTTTCCTACCTTATCACATCTGCTGGAAGGCATCCAGGAGAACGGATACACCTCAGAATCACATGGCTCCAGCTTGACTATCCCCTGACCTCCACACCCTCTGACTCTCAAACTCCTACTTGCCAAATGGGCTGCCCTGGCCATGGATGATCACCTGAGCCACGTCTGAGCTTGGACCCTGTGTGGTGTCCTGCCATGTTGCTCTCACCAGGGTCAGCTTCTGCATCTGCTCTGGTTTACCTAGTCCTCATCTCAGTGGGCTCCCAACAAGCCTAGATTGAGAGGGTCTGGCCTGTCTTAGGGCAACCAAAAGGCTCCTATATTACCACCTCCCAAAACAAAATGAAACGAAACAAAACACCTCTTTCACTCTTAAGTTTTACCTGCAGTTCTACCTATCATACTTTTTAACCTTTAAAGGAGAGACGGCAAACTGCCAGGATCTGGCCTGTAGAAGTGTTTGATTTGGCCTACATAGTGTTTGTATGTATTTAGAAAGCTGGTTTTCAACATTTACAAGTCAATTATGGATTTTTGATTCCCTTGAAAATCAAAAGTTCTGGCATGGCTGAGCCAACATGCTCCAGCCACAATTGGCTGGAGCAGAGTAAAATTGACCCCTTCAGGGGGGACCATTAGGGAAGTCCATGAGCTCTCTGATTCCCAGGAGGCCCCACTTCCCTATTGTCTGTCTGCCAGGTTGGCCTTCCTGTGGGCATTGGATTTGCTCCTCCTGCTTTAAGTACCTGCTGTCTTTTAAACAGTGTAATTTTCTCCTTCTTCCTTCCTCAGCCCCCCCAAATAGACATAATTCACCAATGTCAGCCATTTTCACCTTATTTTAAATGTAAATCTCTATATCAGTGTAGATCGTGGAATATGGAGCTGAAGGAGGAAAGGGAGGTGACAGAAAGAGGACACAGTGACAGAGGTGCTGAAGATAGAAAAATGACATCCCTGTTCTAAAGTGTCTGTGCATAGTTTTTCATCTTCTTCAGGGCATATTCCACAAGCCAAATACTATAGCTCTTTGTGTAAGTCATTAGTCAAGATGATAACACATCAGGCAAGCACAGACAGCAGAGTCTTGAGGAAAGGATGGAAAGTGTTTCTTACTGTAGTCTTATCTACCC
Organism: Balaenoptera acutorostrata; assembly: GCF_949987535.1. Lineage (NCBI taxonomy): Eukaryota > Metazoa > Chordata > Mammalia > Artiodactyla > Balaenopteridae > Balaenoptera > Balaenoptera acutorostrata. The sequence goes on from NC_080076.1 coordinate 20,042,206, forward strand.
ACGGCCAGGATTCCTTTAGATGTAAGATAATACTTTCCAGAACCTAGTTTTGTTGACTCATCTTGTTTAAATAATCATTACTGATAATCCCTAGAAGGTTAGAATTTAGAGATCATCTAGATCAGTAGTCTTCAAGCCTCGTTACCTGTCAGTACTAATCTGGGGAGCTTTAAAAAAAATTCTGGTTGCCCAGCCTGCATACGAAAGGAGTTAAATCAGGAAATATGAGGGGAGTCAGGCACCAATATTTTTTTAAAAAATGCTTCTTGGATGATTCCAAAGCCTAGGCGAATGTAAGAATTACTGATCTAGATCTTAGATCTTGCCTGAAAAGGCTTGATTTTATGGGTAAGGAATCTCAGGTCAATGATTTACCTGTGATTTACCCAAGACTCCAGGGCCTAAGAATGGAAGAACTGGGTCAAGAATCCTGGTTTCCTGACTCTCCATCCAGGATTCTATACTTGACAAAACTCTGCCACGCAGTGTGCAGAACTCTAATACTCCTCCACAAACCCTGTGAAGTAGCAGGGAACTGTTTTGTTACTCATTGAAAAAACAGGCACAGCGTTGGGTAACCACTGGTCCAAGACCACAAGGGAAAGAAAGGAAGAGGTGGCATTAGATGGGGAAGCTTCTGCGGGCTATGGTCAGCACCAAATGGAAGGGGAGATTCCACATGCATCAGTGATTAAGTGGTAAGATTCTCTATTTTATTCGTAGGATGATTTGGTACTCTGAGATCTGAAGAAAATAAAAGCTGATTGGCAATCTTCATGGTTATTAACAGAGAAATTAACAACTTGACAAGGAAACATACTATCAGTCCTTTTTGTCTAGAATGGGAGACTATAGCAGGATTATTTTAATAAGAAATCTGTTTCTTTAAAAAAAACTTTATTTTCATCCAATTTTAGACTTAGAGAAAAGTTGCAAAAATAATAGAGTTCCTTGTATACCTCTAACTGAGCTTCCCCTCATGTTAATGAAACTATGGCATAATTGTTAAAACCAGCCCAATAGTATTGGTCTAGTACTATTAACTAAACTATAGACTTTATTGGGATTTCATCAGTTTCCCCACTAATGATCTTTTTTCTGTTTGAGGATCCAATCCAGAATCCCACATGGCATTTATTTGTTATTTCTCCTTCATCTTCTCCAATCAGTGACAGTTCCTCAGTCTTTGTCTTCTGTGATCTTGACATTTTTGAGAAGTACTGGTTCATATTGCAGAATGCTCCTCAATTTGGGTTCATCTGATATTTTCTCATGGTTACAATGAGGTTATGCATTTTTGGTAAGAGTATTACAGAAATGATGTTGTATCCTCAGGGCCTCATTTCAAGGGGTTCGTAGGATCAATGTCACTTGGTTAAAGTAAAATCTCTTTATTTCTGAGGATCCAACTGAACAAATGAGTTAGAAAACTTGGCACAAGGGAAACCCCTAAGTAGAACCTTATGCTTTGGTGAAAAAAAAAAAAAAAAAAAAGACTATGTGGTATGGTTTCAAGGGGGCTGAAATTGCTCTAATCTCTCTCTTCTCCTCCAAGAACAAAATCCTTTTCCTTGCATGGGCTGTTGCTTGAAATTCTACCATTAGAACTTCATCCATTTAGCCAAGGCTTTGATCCCTATTAAGATACAGATGCTGAGAGAGGAATTCCACGAAATGCATTCAGTTGTCCCTGGGAGCACCTTTGGAGAGAAGGTAAAGCAGTAAAGCCTTTTCTGTTTCTGTTTGCATATGGAAGCAGTGAGGTTCCTAAAAGGGTCCCGAAAACATTTGTTATGTAAGTGCCAATGCGGTCTCTTTGATGTGCCTGATCTCTCTGGCATTTGGCTCAGATCTTTCATGGACTTTTCATTTTCCTCCAGATGAGCCTCTTTCTACTGTATGACTCCAGCTTCACTTCATCTTTTCCACCCTTGCTCTCTCCAATCCAGCGATCCAGAACTTCTTTCAGTTCCCATCCTCTGAATTGTGACATGTGCCATTCCCTTGCCTTGAAACGGCTTCCGCAATTCCCTTCTCTAGTTTGACTCTTACCAACCCAGCAGGTCTTAACTTAGTTATTACTTGCCCCAGAAGGCCTTGCATTAACCCTCCAGTGAGGCCAGTTGCCCTTCTCTGAGCTCACTCAGTCCTCTGTATTTCCTCTTCATTGCAGTTATCACTTTGGTTTGTAATTTTCTCTAAACTTAAAGGTGTCTCCCTCTAGACTAGGAGTTACCAGCTATAGGCAATGGGCCAAATTTGGGCCCCCTCCTGTGTTTTTAAATAAAGTTGGATTGGATTACAGCTATGCTCATTTCTTTATGTATCGCATATGGCTGCTTCCATGCTATAAGGCAGAATCTAGAACATAGTGATTGTATGGCCTACAAAGCCTGAAATACTTACTACGTGGGCATTTACAGAAAAAGTTTGCCAACCTCTGCTCTAGCTTATGCATTAGTCTGGAGCCCCTGTTCTAATGCACCTTGATAAATAATTGCATTAATCTTGTCTGCTCTTGAATTCATAGCTGTCTTCATCCCAGGATCTAGCCCAGAGTAGATCTTCAATAACTATTTTTTGAACAAAGACAAACCTCACAATTTCACTCCAGCCCAGTCTTGTCCACATGTTAGAGCCAAGTAGAGTGACTAATTAAATGGAAAAAAGAAAAAAGTCTGTCATATTTTCTATTTATTTCTGAGGAAGAATTTACCAAAGGAAGTATGTCTATAGCCTATTCTCAGCCTTTATGTCACATTTCTCATCCTGAAATAAAAAAGAGGAATGTTTTTCAGTTCAATGAAGCCCACAAACCTCATTAACAAGATGATATTATATTCACATAGTCTGGCCACAGGTTAGACTGATACTGACCCGTTTTACTGATATTATTGGGATTTTTGAGGACTCAGGAAACACATCCTGGCCCAGGGCAAATTAAAAAAAAAAAAAACTTGGGATTCACGGAGAGTTTCCTGGTGAAAATGCCAAATTTAACCAGATTAACTACCATTCAATAAGGTCATGGAAGAATTAAAAAGATTTCCCATAAGTGAGTAGCTAAAATTAAATTAACAAAATTAAGAGTTAGATGGAAAGAAATGTTTATTCTGTTTGCTCTGATGACTTGGAAACATACTTGGTCTTCACCCTAGGGGGCCCTACTTACACCTGCCTCTAGTGTGGGTTTGTGGATTTCATTTCCCCTCCAAATATGAAAAAATATAGACTGAGTTTTCAGACTCTTGACTTCCTCTGGGAGAGGGTTTAAGATCAAAGCAACTATTTCGACAAACATTTTAAACATCTTTTCTCTTCCTGCTTTCCTTCCCCTTACTGCTTTGCTTTTGAAAACACTAAACACACCAAGTTTTCCAGACTCTGATGGCCCCAGAATACTTTTCCTTAGCAAGGACCACATTACTGCCATGATTTATGGCTGGTGAATAATTAGGAACCTGTTGCTATGGTCTGGGGTTGAGATCAAAAGAACCATGTGTCAAAGTGAAGGGAGGGGTGGCTGGAGCAGAGGCAAAGGGTGGTGGTGTTTGTTTGTAATCCTAACCAGAGAGAAGCTGGGCCATCGCTTAATTGGGAAAAGGCGCAGCATCTGAAGAAAGTCATGAAAGAAGAGCCTGTCCTATGAAAAGAATCTGTGTGTTTTGCAAATCAACACTATTTAGTGATAGGTGAACCCCTAGGGAACCTGGAGGCTGGACGGTTTGAATTAGTACTCAAAGGTTTGGAGAAAAATGTGAAATATATGAATACTGAGTATAAAAAAAAATGCCCAAATGGGCTGGCTTATGAGATTTCTGGTATTTCCTTCTTCTGGTCAAAAGGAAATGCCAAAGAAGAACTGCAGTATTTCAGTACTTCTGTATCTGTCATCCAAGTTCCCAATGAATATTGATTCTCTGCTTTCTCTTTGTCCCTCCACCTTCCTGCTCATGAAGAGAAGGATCCTGGGGGCAGAGAGATGGGGTGTCCAGGCTGGGCTGGCCTGAGGGGTCCAGAGCTGCCGGGGGGCGGGGTGGGCAGCCGTGGGAAGGGGGGCTCTGAGGTTCCATCTGCTGTGTGTTTATGACTCTCTATAAATCACACAGGGAGTGATGGAAAAGGCCCTGTACAGGGTGTCAGGAAACCAGTTTTCCAGTTGTGGCATGGCTTCTAACAAACTGTGTGGCCTTGGACAAAGCTAGATTTCTGGGTCTCAGTTTCCTTACCTGTCAAACGAGATTGACTGGCTTTGATGGACCCTCAGCTCTAAAATGCTGTGAGCAGATTCCTCTCCCCAAGCCTTGGAAACTGTAGGGTGAGAGGTCCTGCTCTGAGCAGAGGTCCTATTCAAGTTTGACTTTTCCTCTTGAGACAGAAATATTGAACCCGGCTGTGACTGGAAGTCATTTTTAAATGAAATAGTTCTGCCAGGGAAGCGTTCAAACACACCCAGTGTACAAGGTTGCAGGAATTGAATGGAAAGGACCTTGTGGGTGCTCACAAAGTGAACATAAAGCAACTGCAGACTTTGTTCACATTATAAAACCACAGGCATCAGAGGATGAGATTAGGATCGGGGGCTGCACAGAGTAGAAGTCCTTTAATCATGTTTGAAGAAATCCTAGGGTGAAGTTTCCAGCACGGAGACCCACGTTGCCAGGTAAAGTACAGTCACAGATGACACTTGCGAAGCTGGGACCCTTTAGAAGTCGTGTGTGTGTGAAGGTGTGTGTGTGTGTGTGTGTGTTCTGTGATTGAGCCTTGTGGGCTCTGGCTGCTGGGGCCTCAGCTCTCCCCACATGACCAGTATACCATGCTGCCACCTAGTGTGGGCTCAGGAACTTCTTGGTGTGCTCCCAAGATACTGAGGAACAAAAAGAAATGAAGCCAGGAGTTCCCAAAGGCTCACAGACAGAGGCACCATTCATGTTAAGCGGTGGGACTACTGAGGCCTCCTTTCTCCTTGTGATAACCCCACTTCTAGTTATGGACATGTGTGCTTCTCTCGCTAGCTTTCTTAACACTTAGGACAGAATCTTGAATTCTACACGGAAAAGGTTCCAGCTTTAGGGCACCAACCGTTGATATCCACACATTCTCTCTCTGAATAAAATGTTGAAACTGAAGGTGATTAAAAAAGGAAAAGCCTTTAGTGGGAAGCCAGAGGAAGAATACATAGATTGTCACTTGCTATCAACGTTCCCATGCTCATCAACAGGGAAAGGTGTGAAATTGGAAAAGTTTCCTTTGCAAATTATGCAAAGGGATTTTATCCCAAAGTTTGCCATTCATGTCAGTTAAAGGTGGGTATCTCAGCATTGACATGATACCGCGAAAATATACCCCTGAATGTCTCTTCCAAACACGTGCGAACCATGGAAACGTATTCTTGATAAGGCATGGAATGGGTGGGATTATGCTAATCAAGGAAAACCTTACAGGGTGAGTGATTTAGTGACCTCTTTCTAAGTGTAAGAGCCTAATTTAAAGTCCTAAATGGCACCATAAATGTAGTCAGGCATATACTTCCACAGTGATACTGGATAGTAGACACAGTCGGAGTCTAAAGTACCTTGAGGGACACCCTGTTGGGCTTATTATCCGGTACTTCCCTCCTAATCACTAAAGCCTAAACTTTAATACTCAGGGCTTTAATACTCTGTTTACCTAACACTCCGTCAAGTCCAATACATTTTAGTTCTCTTACCTTTCCTGGCAAGGTAGCCACAAGCATGAACAGTTGTTGTTTTTCTCCTTAGCACCAACTTGAGATCTTTTGTTATAGGCTAAGTCCATATTTTTTAAATGGAGGTGTTGGGGAGGATTGGATTGGGAGTTTGGGATTAGCAGATGCACACTATTGTATGTAGAATGGATGAACAACAAGGTCCTACTGTATAACACAGGGAACTATATTCAGTATCCTGTGATAAACCATAATGGAAAAGAATAGGAAAAAGAATGTAATACATATATATATATCTGAATCACTTCGCTGTCCAGCAAAAATCAACACAGTATTGTAAATCAACTACACTTCAATAAAATAAATTTTTTTTAAAGTTAAAAAAATGGAGGTGTTTTTCAAAACTTTAAAAAAGACTGTATTAGAATCCCATGGATGCTGAGGCTGAACGAAGTCTTAAATTACCACACAGAAGCTTCACTAAAAAACTGAAAATATTTACGCTTCTAGAAATACTTTCATGGCCCCTTTGACGGAATTTGTAAGGAACCAATGTTATAGTTGTAAAATTTTGAAATGATAAATTTATATTGCTAAACTACTGCTTTATGCCTTTATAGGTACTGGCGTTTTTCCAAAGATTCATTTCCTCAAAAGCATTCAATGCTGAGAAGTTTCAAGTCCACTCCATGGTCTCTGTTCCTTCATCTCTGCAATGATTTCTTTTTTTTTTCACAGAAATGCTGACGGACTCTATCTTAGCCAATCTCATTCTGCAAATCTTATTGCTAGTGACCTCTCTTACTTTGTGTGTGTGTTTTTAAACATTTTTAATACATTTACCAAACTGCCTTCCAGAAAAGACTTGCCCTAATTACGTTTTTTTTTAAAAATTGTAAGATATTTAAGATGTACATCTAGGTGATTTGATGTGTATACATTGTGAAATAATCACTACACTCAAACTAATTATCATATCCTTTACTTCACACAGTTACCTTTTTTTTTTTTTTTTTTTTTTGGTGGGGAGAGCACACTTAGGATCTACCTTCTCAGCAAATTTCAAGTATACAGCACAGTATTGTTACCTACTGTCACATTAGATCTCCAGAACTGAGTCATCTTGCAGAGTTGAAAGTTTGTATCCCTTGACATACATCCTCTCTTTCCCCCTCCCCCCAGCCCCTGGGAGCCACCATTCTACTCTCTGCTTCTACGAGTTTGACTAATTTATATTCCATATGTAAGTGTGATCTCCCCTACTTTAACCCTCTGAGAAAATGGGAGCATTGGGAGAGAGGAGTAATGGGAAAACTCTCTGTGAACAGTGACCAAATGTTCAATCTGATGCTTGTGTAGGGAATGGGCTAAATCCAAATTTCAACTTTTCTGGATGAGAACTAAAATTTCTGGTGACATCCAAGTGCATGAGTAGAGGAGAGGGAGGAGAGGAAGAGACAGAGACCGTAAGATGGGGACCATAATCCATTCCATACCCCAGTCTCATGGTCTTATCACTTCCCACATGGGAGAGAAGTGTGCACCAATTCATGACATTTTAGTGGGTATGGTCCCTAAACTCACATGCAGGAGGTCTTTATGGTTCAAGTGGAGAGAAGAATGTTTTCCTCCTGCAGTGAGGCAGCAGCTGTATGTGGAGCAGATTTCAGGTGGCAGGCTGTATGTTACATGGGGACAGAGGCAGAGGTGAGAAAAATCTCCATAACCGTGAACCCAGGGAAGACAGACAACTGAATTGAGTGCTCAGGTGCACAGACTATGCACTGGGACCGTGTGGTTTTGAACCCCAGCTTTACCACGTACGAATCATGTGACCTTGTGTAAGTTGTTTCACTGTGCTCTGCCTCTAGTTGCTCATTTAAAAAAATAGTGATAACAGTATGTACTCATGGGATTGTCGTAATGATTAAATGAATTGCGGGTACAGAATGCATAGACCAATCTCGCACATAGTAACTGTTCAAAGCATGTTAGCAATGATTATGTCCTTGTTGAAATTAATGGAAAAACTGGATCTGGAAACTCTTAGGGTAACAAAAAGGAAGGCAAGGAGTTCAACTTTTGACCATCTTCATAGTCAGAGGTTGGCAGGTCATCTGAGTTACACACCAATCAGCTATACTTTGGGCCAAGTGGGAGATAAAAGGCCCGGGACTGGCTGTGCAATGTATGGGACCCAGTGCGAAATAAAACTGTGGTGCTTTGCTCAGAAATTATTAAGAATTTCAAGATAAAGAGAGCAGAGCATTAAATGGAGCGTGGGGTCCTTCTAAGCAGGTGGCCCTGTACCACTGCACAAGTCGCATGCCTATGAGGCTGGCCCTGCAAAGGCTGCGTGATATAAGTACGTGGTCTCTGGACCCACAGAGCTTGCCCTGTAGCTCTCAGACTCTATGTGATCTTTTCCCCTTCACTCATTTCTTATTGCTTTACACTTTCATGGTAGTGTTCTTGTTTGAATTTATGGTTCAAAACGCAAGCTTCTTGGAAATCATCTGAGAGCATTTGAACCCTTTGTCTCTATTTTCCCACATTTCCTGCACTCTTCACTTCACTGCAATCTGGCTCTCACCTCCAGCACCCATACCCCACTCAACTGCCACTATCATTTGCTCTGAATTTTTATGGGTGGGTACCAATGTTTTCTTAATTTCGTCTTTACAGTACCTGTACCTGTCCCACTTAAACTGTATTTATCATTTACAGTTTGACATTGATGACATGACCCTAAAACTCTCCTTTCTGACTTCAGCAAGGCCACTCCAGGGTCCCTTGTGTCTTTCCTCTCTTTTTCTGTTTTTTTCACTGCCTATATATCTTTGTTCCTCAACATTTGATAGTCTTTATGGATTTATTTATGATTTTTGGTCCTGGTTCTGATTCTTTTTCTGCACATATTTCTTGAGGATCTCATTCACTCTGAAGGCTTCAACCATCACCAAATAATGCCAACTCTGAAATAAATACATTCACCCTCTTCTCTGCTGATTTAGACCTATATTTCCAGTGCACATCTAGAGAACTCTGTCTCGACATTCCTAAGGGGCCACACCCTCAATACATCTTAAACCAACTCACGTGTTCCTCATTCCTTTCTTCTATGATCCACTTTTATTGCAATACGATTTAGGAATCTCAGCTAGAACCTTTAGTGATCCTTTAACGTCACTCTTTGCCTCACCACACATTACCCAATTCTTCCCCATCTTCCATTTATCTTATTGCCTAAATATCTCTTGAATCTATCCCCTCCTTTCAATTTTCATTACAAGTTTCATGCCCATCACCAAACTAGCCTATTAGTCTATATCTTTACTGTTCTATCTTTGCATTGTATTCTGTCTCCAGGTTTTCTACCTTCTAGTTATATTCTATACATACCCTAAAAATGTTTTCCAAGATATAAAATTGTTCAAGGTACACCTTTGCTTAGGGAGCCCTATTACCTGATGCTTAAAGTTAAACTTGTTTGAAAATGGACAAAGATTTTTGTTTTTCTGTTTGATCCCAATTTATCTGAGATTAATCTTCCTTCTCCAGTCTTCCTAATCACATACCTTAGGTCAAGCAACTCCAAACTGTTGACCTTTCCTTGACTGTGTTGCCCTCTTTTAGATCTCTGTGTTCTTGCCTATGATGTTTCTTATATCCAGAAATGCCTTCCCCTAAATTCTTTACACCAAGATTCCTAATTGTCTTTTAAGAGGCAGCTTATCTGAGACTTCTTCCGAGAAATCTCTTCTACTCTCTGTGACCCCATAGCACTTTGCACATAGTTACATTGATTGCGATTATTTATTTGCCTTCTCTACAATTAGCCATGAACTGTAGTATTATGCTATATCCTTCTTCATATCCTCAATGGCTACCACGGTCCCTAGCTCAGAGTAGAAACTGAAACAACGTTTCATGACTATCCTAAGTACAAAGTCAAGGGTTTACCAGAACTTATTTTGTTTTTTCTGTTTAGTTAGGGCTAATTTTGTTTTTCTGTTTCATTACAAATGATAAAACTTGGACCAAGGAGAAAACCAAAAAACTTTATAACAAACTTCCCATGCTGCCTCTGGAAGTGCTCAAACAGAGGTTAGTTTCCTCCTATGGGGGGGAATTTGCATTGGGATTGAATGCTATCTTAACTTTCTTATAGTAATTCCTTTGGTGGATAAGATACAGCAAAATTATCTCACAAATAATAGAACCTGTGATATGACTACAGCACCAGCAGCCCCTGTTCTTTTTATCTCCACTTACTCCTTTGCCCCCACTTATTCAATATTTTCTAAATGAATTTATGTCTACTACAGAGTGGTTATTACACTTCTACATTTAAGAACTTTTGTGAAAGAAAGCCAGAAATACCAGACATTTCTTATTTTTGATCATTAAACTTGTGTGTCAGGCTGGTAATGCCATTTGTTTAAGCTTCTTCTGGTCACAGTGGTCAAAGTTACAGAGTCAATCCTCATATAGATCAGTTATGTTCCCAAAGAGAATTATCACCTCCGCATTCTGAGACAGCATGCCGTTCTCTTACTAGGTGAGGAAAAGTAGGTGCCTTTGAAGAACATCTCCATTATAGGAAATACAACTCCAGCTAGATGGCAAATCAATAGTATTTGTGTGTGTCTATGTATTTTTACTAATATTCGTGAAATTGCAAGTGTCTCTAGCACCAGAGCTAACTTTATAAGGACAAAATTCAGCATAGTTGTTTCTTATATATTTATCTTTGGCATCAAGAGAGTCAGACCAGGCTAACAATGGTAAACAATGCAATGGCGAATTACTTTTCATACTACATTTGTATTCTTCTACAACATTTGAAGCAAATTTTGGTTGCTTTCTTTTACCATATTTAAAGCTGCTATGAGCCATGCTTTATTACCCAATTACATATGGTAATAGATGTCATCAAGTTTTCTAGTGAAGACCATAGGTCAGCTCCCAAGCTTAAATTTCTTCATTTGTCAACTGGGAGCAAGGCTCTTCAATGGTGCTGTGTACAACCATCATTCTGTAAAGTTCTATAAAAGAAGTATACCAAGTTTTTGAGGCAACGAATTCAAATATATATTAGAACTAAGTTTGTTTAGAAATGGAAATGCTTTTGGATAAGCCTAGTTTGGGGGTCAGTAAGAGAATTCGTGGAGAAGAATTGTCCACAACAGAAAATAAAAGTAATTTACATAGCATTGTAAACATTGGTGGCTCTAGGCAGTTCTGTATATATAATGTAACAAAGGACCTAGTCTCTGACCCTGAACAATTTTCAATTTATCACTACAAATGCCCTAAGAATTCAGAACAACACAGCACAGACTAAGGGCACATTAACTATCAGGCATTGTCACTGAAATCTTCCTCCGGGACAAACTTTCCAAGAGGGTTTTAAAGCAAGGAATGTTGGCTGATATTAAATTGGCAGATGAGTCTAGGTCGAAAGAAAAGATTGCATGAACAAATAAAGCATGACCCTAGAATGAACTGAAAGAAGAGTGGGGACATTAATGAGGTCAAAGATGTTGATTAGATGTGAAGCCAAAAGTCCGAGGAAAAATAAGAGAAACCAGTATATATTGCAATGAAAAGACAGTGAATATAGATCTAAATGTGTAGAACAGGGCTGGCAAACTTTTTCTGCAAAGGACCAGATGGTAAGTATTTTTGGCTTTGCGGGCCATATAGTCCCAATCACAACCCTTCAACTCTCTTATAGCTGTAGGAAAGCAGCCATAGACAATTCATAAGGAAATAGTGTGGCTGTGTTCCAATAAAACTTTATTGACTAAAACAGGAAGTAGACTGATTTGGCCCACAGACCAAAGGTATAAAAGAACAAGGGAGGAAATAATCAAGCCATATTGATTTATCATACTTGTAGCACTTTTGGCCATGGCATGATATCATGGCCCAATAACTCTGTGGCTGTCATTGAAATCAGAGCCTTATACAGGATTCCTGGGTAGTTAAGTAAATGATACCACTGGTCTTGTTCAGGGATGACCTAAAATTGTGCAGTAGGCAAACTGCCTACTTTCTCTTTATTTGTGCTCTCTTCTCGTGGGTACTTCCCACAATCCCCTGTCCTGAATACTACTTACATGCATATTCCACGAGACCAACAACTTATTCCCCACCATTGCTGGGCTTGTGAACGTTAGATTCTGTATTTTTGACTACCATAGAAATTAGTTTGAACAAAATTGGGAATGACTCTTTAAACATGATAATAATAGGTATCTAGCAATATAAAATGGACAAAAAAAGTTACTTCAATTAACTCTAAAATTGTCAATATAAAGACTTTAAGAATCTATTTCATACCTGGAGACTTAGGCTTAATCACAGAAATTATTTATAATTAGGGGCTGAGAATTACTAGAACCCAGGTCAGTAGATTCCTAAATTAGAGCTCTTTTGTCCCATTTGATGCTATTCTATTTATGTTGCTACTTTTCAAAGCCTTGAAAGTAGTTTTAAATAAATGCAAAACTTTTAATGAACCCATAAGTTCCGGACGCAGTCTCTATTCCTTCTGTATTGTGGATAAGCAGTAGGAGAGATTCCGTCTTGCGTAATATCAGGGACATTGACCAAGTAATCTCTTCTTCCATTCACATATTACACTAGCTTCATGAAAAGTAGATTGCACTCTGGCCCAAGAGTTCTCCACTTGTGAAGATAGACACGCACCAATTCATCCACCATTCCTCACTCCCTTGGCATCAGCAACTACATTTGTGCAATGACTGGTGAGGCAGGGGATACAGGACACCACAGTCAAAGACAGCCCTCCCAGGTGGTTTCAACCTCTCTATCACCAACTGCGCTAGCCAGCCACCGACGTGAAAAGCTAGCACAACACATGTGTTTCTAAGAGGAGAATCATCCTTTTCACAAGTGGTCAACACCTCACGGACTACTTTTGCTAGATGTCATTTGCTAGATGTCATTTGGCCAAACCCTAACGCTGCTAGTTTAGCTGACAAAATTTAAAGCATTCGAATCAAATAAATTGGATTACTACTCTTGGATTAAGAGAAATCATATCTCCAATTTTGGGTCTGTTTGCTTTGGCTGAGCTTGAATCCAGCAAACTCTGCTTTTGATAACCACACTAAAGCGGCAGGGAGTGAGCTAGCAGCAGGAGATGTGAGAAAGATTGAAATAGAAAATACATCATCAACAAATAACGTTTCAGATTTTTTTTTCCCTAGATGTTTTAGAACCTGGAATCCTTCTGTAATTGCATTCATTACCCTTGACCCAGGAATTCCATCCCAAAGAAAATAGAATTGGAGATTAATGATAGATTTGTGAAGAAGGGAAGATAGTACCGGTAATTCCTCTGCCTGTCCTTCACAAATTCAGTTAAGGTTTTCCATGAGGTGGGGAGGATCATAAGGTATATGTGCTTCTAACCTGACCAATGTGGGTGTACTCTGTCCCCATTCAGCTTCCCTGCTTAGAGGACAAACTCCAGTCTGGTACTGCCCAGGAAGCTGCAACGCTACTTGGGGCTTTGACTCTGGGGCCTCTGTGATTTGCTTTTAGAATCCGTATGTTGTAGTCACTCAAGTATTGCAAATTAGCCACAAACAAAACCCAAGTTCTTTGGTTGCTTTCAAACTCTGCAGTTATCATCATTGGAATCATAGCCTTATGCAGGTTTCCTGGTAGTTAAATGGTTTTATTCAGGGGTGAACTAAAATTGTGCAGTAGGCAAATTGCCTACTTTCTCCCTTTTTTTTTTTTTTTTGGCTATGCCATGTGGCATGTGGGATCCTAGTTCCTCGACCAGGGATCGACCCTGTGCCCCCTGCAGTGAAAGCACGGAGTCCTAACCACTGGACTGTCAGGGAAGTCGCGCCTACTTTCTCCTTATCTGTATTTCTCCTTTTGTAGGTATCTCTCACCAGCCCCATCCCGAACACCACTTCAATGCATCTTCCAAGAGACCAACAGTCTACTCCCCGCCATTGCTGGGACAATGCTTTGTGGATGACTCTTTGTCTTTCCAATGTCCAATTTTCTCCAATGCCCTGGATTAATTCACATTAAGTTATTAATGACTGAAAATGGTTGAATCCCCCTGAGCGTAGTTGCACTTATGAAATTGTTTTCCGCAAAGAAAGAAAACTCTGTTCATACAAGTTGGGGCTGACTTATAAAGGAAATCATTTGGGGTGTGGAGGGGGTTTCCATTATCCCTCGACTCATGTCACTTTTGACTAGTCTCCACTCCCTACTTAATTGTCTCCTGGAGCACGTGGCTAGTTTCAAGGCTGCTGAGGTCAGGAAACCATTTGGAGAGCATATTGCCATATTGGCTTTTATGGGGTCCTTGTTTACATTGGGTAAAATATCATGTTCTTTAACTCTGGGAATATAGGCAAACCTACCCTTGGAAAGTTTAATGGAGGGGGTCCCAGAAGGAAATGGAAGCAAAAGGTGCTCAGTGCTGTTGCAGAACAGCTGATCTGGGTGCTTTCAACTCCCCTTCATGTTCTAAACCAAAAAAACACAGGCACAGAGCCATGAATAGCCATGACAAGAGTTAGGAGGGTTTTTTTTTCCCCCTAGGAAAAATAAAACTCTTGAAAATCTTTTTCGCTCTGGAAAAAAATATAGGCTAAAGAATTTAATAAGATGGAGCCTTTATTTAGAAACAACATGCCTTCCTGTGGACACAGATCTCACTCGGAAAGAAGCTAAGAATGGACCTGTACAATTATTTTCTGGCAAAGAACCAATCACATTTGGAGACCTCAGCAGCTGAACACAGAGTGACAGCTGAAAGCTAAAACATGTTACAAAGATCAGAGACATTGCTGAATGCTCCATTTTGAAGTTTGATCCAAAGACCCAATTTATGTCATGTTGATTTTATTGAAGAGAGAAGGTTTATTCCAAAGGCTGTTTTAAGCCCTAACTCCCTTCTTTTGCTCTTTTGGCCCTTCAGCCTCACAGGATTTCCAACATCCCTGGAAGATATTTGCTCTTCAGAAATGAGTCCAGCAGTGCTTAGGAAGGCATTAGGTGCTTCTCCAAGCCTGCTTCCCCCCAACTCCCCTCCGCCAAGAACCATAGTTACAAGCCGGCAGTTTCCCATATTCTAATAAGAGAATATATTTCTCATTCTGCCTGAGGGCTGCTTGTTCTGGGTTCTTTTGAAATATCTATGGCTTGTCCAATATGAAAGAGAGCCAGGACAAAGTAGATGTTTTTTTACTACTATCTAGATTTTAAAAATACTTATTAAATACATGGTATAATAAAATATACAATAAAATAAGGAGTAGTTATGGGTTAGGGTCTTGGGCTCTGGAGACCGACAGCTGGGGTCTGGGTAGTACCTGTTTTGTGACCATGGACCAGTCATTTCTTGAAGCCTCTGTTCCTCATCTATTAAAAAAAAGTATAATAATCTCTACCTTATAGGGCCATTAGAATTAAATAAGTTTTAAATGCCTTATGTGTGAAAGCTTTCAATACATATGATGTAATAATATGAAAAGTAAGCTGGCATGGTTCAAAGTATAAATGCTAAAATAGGAGATCAGAGGGGTTCAAAGAACACAGAATGGGGTGATGCAGTTAAGGGTGGATTAAGCTGAGGTGTAGAGTTTGTGTTTTTCTCCATAGCCTTGTCCAGAACTAATGTGTGAATTTGCTGCCATCTCTAAGGAACTAACAGTTTTCTTTTCCCACTCAATATTCTAAGTTTAATTATTTTACATATATACTTTCAGAGCCTTTTGAAACCCAAATGAGTATTTTTGGTGCAAGTAGAGCTTCACCCTCTTTTCCTCATTCCCAGCTTCCTCGTAGTTGATCGATTATGTTTCCCATTGTATGTGTGGACCCCTGGCCAAATTTCTGCTTCCGTGGCTGGCCTCCATCTGACCCAGTTCAATCCAATTCTTCAAACCACGTTTCAGGAAACCACTTTAGTTTCGGGTGTTTTATTAAATTCAGATGCATTGTGTTTATTGAGTTTCCTATTCCAATTCTAGGATTCAGTTTAAAAGATCCAACTGGTACACCATGACACACTCACACATTTTGAAAATAGCCCAGAAAATTTAGTGGAACCCTTTAATTAACATGACTGCACCACCGTTACAGTCTCTAACAATTGACTCCTTTCCTCCCTTGCTTCTTATATTTTCTCTGCACTTCCTTTGCCCCACAATTTGTAGCCTACGCGTCCCTGGAATTTCCATCCTTTCTGAAGTCAGGTTGGATGAATATCTTTCCTTTGCTGTGACACTGAACCTGAAGAGCATAACTGCTTTCTATCTCCCATAGAGGACACAAGCTCCATTCTTACTCAGGAATTCCACTGGCCAACATGAAGCCTCCATCCTAACTAGGTGACCTCCTGGATAATGATTGCATTTGATAACTTGACCAAGGAGACGCTGAAATGTTTTATTATCAGTTGCTTCATTGTCATTGAAACAGATAAATTTACTTATCTTCTGGAACCTCTAATTTTCCAATTTGTGCAACCCAAATTTTCAGCTTCAGTTTTCGCTGGTTTTCTCCACCAGCGGTTGTAAAGAATCAGCAGGTTATGGAGAAATCACTAACTCTCTGGGACTCCTGTGCCACAGCTCAAATCTATAGCCCTTTAATTCTGTGGCAAGTTTTCAAGTTGTTATATCTTTGTTTTCAACAGATTTCATGTGGGAAAGGCTGTGAGCTACGGCATGTGTTTATCCCAAATGAGACTCCTAGTTCAGGGATATAGTAGTAACCATGATTTGCGAATAAGCCATGGCCATACACATATTTTTTCACACACATATTTTTGTTAATATTAAGCAGTTATTTGCAAAACAAGCTGGTACAGTTTCTTGGTTGGATTGTTTTACAGGCTTCTATCAGCTGTTGCAAGAAAAGAACTGAGCTGCAAAAGGGATTTAAGTCGTATCTTATTACTCTTTGTTAGGGAAAGTATTGAATTTGGTTAAAAATCAGTCAACTCATTTAGAAATTATGTTGCTGACAGACAAATGCCAAATGCCAGATGGTGGAGTTGGGTAGAGACCTAATTTGAGTCAATGAAAAGTCCACTCTGACCTCTTATTCTTGTCCCTTTTTAAATGTTATTTACTTTTATTTTTTTCTCCCACTTAACTGAGTTTTGCTGTCGTATGAAACATAAAAATTCATAATACACTTTAACTCTAATCTTATTTAAAAGGTTGTTTTATATATAGATCTATTCTAGATTCTCACAGCCTCTATAATCTCAAAATAGTCTTGGTTGACTAATTTTCCTGGTACCACTGGTCCTAGGACATAATGAAGATCTACAATGAACCACTTGCCATTTAAATTAATTCCACTTTTTATTTATATAAAGTCTTGTATAAGAAACTGATTATACCTTTAAAAGGTTCCTAGCTTGTGTCTCTTCCTTCCAAGAACATCGAGAAGCTTCAGTGATTGTATTAAACTAAATAATACTTCATTATTCTGCCATTATAGAAATCATAAGGCAGAGATAGTAACACATCAATTATCCAACTTTGTCAGTAAATGAGCTATTCCTTGTGAGTGGTTTTGTCAAGAAACGAAGTGTATCCTATTATGAGTTAGAAATATTAGCATTAATCATTTGGCATAGAAATCTATTAAAAAAAAAAAATCACTGTATACTTCCAGGCTACTCTGGCAGGAGACTGCCACTTAAAATCCCATTCTCAGGCTGATGAGAGGAAACCAGGTAGCTCAGGAAAGAAGAATTGCTCTGGGATTGGCTGGCCCCTGGCTGTGCATCACCTTGTCCCCTTGTGCTCCCATTGGGGACCCCGTCTTTCCTTGCAGCCTATTTTGTGTTTACCCCTGTGTCGAGGTGATCCAGCTTGGTTCATTGGGTTGCCTGAGTCTCTTGTCTCTGAACGAGAGCTTTCTTTGACTCATGGTTTCCTATATCTCTGATTGGTATCTTCCTACCCCTAAATTCTGACACTCCCAGATCTGTTGTCTGTCCCCACAGTTTTGTCTTTTAGAGAGTGGTGTATAAATGGTGTCATACAGTCTGTTACCTTTTGGGATTGTCTCCTTTCACCTAGCATGATACCTTTAAGATTCATTCAAGTTGTTGTATGCACCAGGAAGCCATTATTTTCTATTGCTGAGTAGTATTCGATTATAAGGATGGACATCAGTTTGTTTACCCATTCCTCCATTGAAGGACATCTGAGTTTTTTTCCCAGTTTAGGGTGATTATGAATAGAACTGCTAGAAACATTTGTGGATAGGTTTTTATGTGAAGTAAATTTGCAGTTCTCCTGGGATTGCTGGGTTATATGGAAAGTGTATGTATGTTTAAACCTTTTAAAGAATGGCCTTGAAGAGTGGCAATCCCATTTACATTTCCACCTACAATGTATGAGAGATCTAGTTCCTTCACATCTTCACCATCACTTGGTATTATTGATACTTTTTAATTTTAGCCATTTTGACGAGTGTGGAATGGCATCTCATTGTGGTTTTAATTTGCATTTCCTGCATGACTAATGATAATGAACATCTTTAAGTGTTTGCCATCCAGGTACGGTCTTTGGTGAACTGCTTCTTTAAATCATTTGTTCATTTTAAAAATAGGGTTGTATCTTTAATTATTGCTGAGTTTAAAGTTTCCATATATATTCCGGATACAAGTCCTTTGTGAATATGTGATATGCAAATATTTTCTCTCAGTCTGCTGCTTGTTTTCTCATTCTCTTTACAATGTCCTTCACAGAGCAAAAGTTTTCATTTTGTGGAATTCTAATGTATTAATTTTTTCTTTTTAGATTATGCTTTTGCTGTCGTATCTGAGAAATGTTTGACTAATCCAATGTCAAAAAAATTTTCTTTCTTGTTTTCTACTAAAATGTTTATAGTTTTGTGGTTTAAAAAAATTTTTTTTAAATTTATTTTTGACTGCGTTGGGTCTTCGTTTCTGTGCGCAGGCTTTCTCTAGTTGTGTTGAGCAGAAGCTACTCTTCACTGCGGTGCGTGGACTTGTCATTGAGGTGGCTTCTCTTGTTGCAAAGCACGGGTTCTAGGGCACACGGGCTTCAGTAGTTGTGGCACGCGGGCTCAGTAGTTGTGGCTTGCTGGCTTTAGAGCGCAGGCTTAGTAGTTGTGGCTCACGGGCTTAGCTGCTCCACGGCATGTGGGATCTTCCCAGACCAGGGATCAAACCGGTGTGCCCTGCGTTGGCAGGCAGATTCTTATCCACTGTGCCACCAGGAAGTCCCTAATTTTGTGTTTTACTTTCAGGTCTATGATTTATTTTGGGTTAATTTTTGTGTAAGATGTGAGGTTACAACATTATTTTTCTGCATATGGATGTTCATTTGTTCTGATATCACCATGGCTCTCAGTTTTCTATACCTCTTTATTCTGTTGAGATATAGAACGCCAGAGAGCCAAATTTATTAGAATAGCTCATAGGGACAGAGGCTTTGTAATACCTATTGTGGTAACTCAGTGGTCTTTTTTCTTGCATCTTGTTCAGAGTTGTGCCCTAGGAGGTTGGGAGGACTCTATAAGTGATATTTGGATAACTGAGGTGTCACCATATGTAAAAAAAACACAACAGGTCACTTGAGCTGAGTTGTGTATTTCAACACAACTCAAAATATATGATCACTGGAATTATGTGGACATTTTTAACAGACTGATAGAAAATTACTGAATCACTTGCATCTCTTTTTTTATAAGGTAGTCCATATGACTTACATGTATTGGTCCCTTCATCAATTCACTTAACAGATAGTTGTTAAACACCTACTGTGTGCATGGTACCCCTCCAGATGCTTGGGAATCATTAATGAATAAAAGCAGATGAAAGTCACCCCCTCGTCAGGTTTGGATTACGCTCATGTGGGTAATAAATACATACTTATATGTTAGGAATGGGTGAGTTTATCTTATTAATTTATATTAATAAGATAAAGATGTATAAGATAATATAAAATGAGCTATATATATGTAATAAAATAATATAGTGATAAGATAATAGCAAAAGGTCTAAATCATACATTTGTAAATAGGACAGTTTTCCTATTGTCAAGGGCTTAAGAAAACAAGACAGGAATTCCAAGCAGTTAGTGTCTTTTCACTGATTTCTTATTTATTTATTAAATAAATATTTATTTCCGGGTAATATGTGCAAATCACCATGCTGCTCAAATAAGTATTTTAATATATTTATCGTACAATAAATATATCCTTTCTCTACCCTTTCTTTGGATTTGGCTGTGTGTGCACGGGTGTTGGAGTTTGATGTTGATGGAAAATATAGTGCACGTGTAATAAACAGCATGCTCTATAGGACGCTCCAAACCAGAACAATGAGAATTCAGAAGAGGCAATCCTAGCTGCCGACATACAAGGCCCTGCTCTTTTAACCCCACAACTACCATGCAGTGGCTCATAGCAAGGATTCATTCTTTATTTCGGAAACACTTTTAGCACGGACATTTTAGCATGGACATTTTCAAGCATATGCAGTATTAGAGAGAAAACTATAAAAAAAAAACTCCATGTTGCCATCATTCAGCTTTAAACACATTTAACATTATCAGCAAGGATTTTGGAATGAGGTGCATATGAGATCATGACCTAATTCTTTACTTGCTGGCTATGTGACCGAGATCAAATACTGACGCTCTCTTAGCTTCAGTTTTCTTATCTGCAAAATAGGGTTAAAAATGCCATCCACAGTGTGTACGTGAGGATGAGGCGAGACGATGATGGACGTAACATGTCTGTCACTGTGTCTGTTATATAGTAGAGGGACTCGGTACACATAGTCTACCTCCATGGTGCTCACAGCTTGTTTCTAGCACCACAATTGTTTTGTGTAACCCCCCATAGACTAGGGGCACCTTGAAAGAAGGGTGTATGCCTTTCATCTGCTTCCACCCTGTTTGGCAGATAGTATGTCTTCAAGAGATATTTATAAGCTAACAAGTGAGCAATTGGATAAGATTTCATAGGAGAGGTATTGAAAGATGTTGATGTGTGGGAAAAGTATTCCAAGAAGTGTATATCAGAGGTAGAAAAGTCCAACATGTGCTCACAAAAATGATAAGCTAGGGACTTCCCTGGTGGCGCAGTGGATTGGACTCCGCACTCCCAATGCGGGGGGCCCGGGTTCAATCCCTCGTCTGGGAACTAGATTCCACATGCATGCTGCAACTAAGAGTTCGCGTGCCCCAACTAAGGAGCCCACCTGCCACAACTAAGACCCGGTGCAACCAAATAAATAAATTAAAAAAAAAATGATAAGCTGTCTCACTGGTGAGGTCTAGAAGATGAGATTCGAAAGATGCGTTAGGTCCATAACATAGACCCTGGGATTTCAACATTATGTAGGTAACAAGGAGCCACTGAGGTTTTCTGAAGCAAGTTACTTTTAGTTAGTGTGGCTATTGTCAGTATTTAAATGTGTGGTTTAGAAATATTTGAACAGCATTTTACAGTTAAACAATGTTATAGGTTGAATTGTGTCCCCCGCCGCCTCCAGAAGATATATTTATCTCTTAATCCCTGGTACCTTGAATGTGAACTAATTTGGAAATAAGGTCTTTGCAAATGTAATCAAGTTAAGATGAGGTCATTAAGGTTGGCCCTACCCCAATATGACTGATGTCCTTATAAAAAGAGGGACATTGGGACACAGAGACAGAGAGAGGAAGGGGAGAATGCTTCCAACAGAGGTAGAGATTGGAGTGATGGAGCTGCAAGCCAAGGGATGCCAAGGACTGAAGGCCACTACCAGGATCTGGGAAGAGGCAAGGGAGGATTCTCCCCTGCAGGTCAAAGAGGGAGTGTGTCCCTGCCAACACCTTGACTTCAGACTTTGAGCCTCCAGAACTGTGAGAGGATGAATTTCTATTGTTTCAAGCTACTGAGTTTGTGGTACTTTGTTCTTGGCAACCCTGGGAAACGAGTACAAACAGTTTAAGAGTTTTTCCTGGAAATCTTGTTGGCATTATCCATTTGCATAACTAACACTTTAGGTAGACTCTAAAGATGAACTTTGGTCTTGTTCCCCGTTGAATGGTCCCAAATGCAAAATTAAGAGAGTCTGGTTTAGAAATGTCCCATAAATTAGAGGTATAGGGCCAACCCTCCCTGTACTGGGCATAGCTATAGACGTGTAGTAGGAGAACGGCCTATGGCAGTAGAGGCGTAAATATATGCACTTTCTGGCCCAAAGACAAAAGTAAAATGTAGGGACATCCCTTCTGGTTCTCCTGGCTGCCATAGAGCCTCTGGGCTTCATGAAGCATGAAGACGCTGTACTTTTGAGTGAGTAGCGAGCTGTGTTGATGTTGTGACAGCAGGCTGGGGATGATTTTGGATGTCTATTGTGACGCTCAGAAAACAGGGGAAGCTGGGGGGAGCCCTGCCAGGGGGCTTGGAGCCCATCCAGGTTTGTTTGTCTTACTGTTCAGGCACGTCCCTCAGCTCTGCTTGGAAGCAGCCAAAAGGAACGTTCTGGAAGGATTTCACAGAATACAGGTGGGGACTCAGTTTCCGACTAGTCAGGAGGCATCTCATGGTGAACAGAGTTCACTCCAAAATGACGAAAATAAATAGTAGTGACTAGAGACCAGTCTTTTGCCACCTGATGTGGAAGGTCTCACCCATCCCCCTGAGACTCACAGCCCGAAGTCAGAGATGTGCCTATAGCAGAGTTGACAAAAATAAACAGAAAGCAGGTTGTTGGCTATGCCTCTTTCCAGCTGACTACCACGGGGAGTGGAGTAACTGCCACCTCACTTCTCAAAAGAAGATCTCACATCCCCTCCATGCGTTTGTTCTGGTTGCAGGAGCGGTCCACGTCCAAGGCAAAGTTAGAGAAGAGAGGGAGGCCAGGAAATTTTATTAACAAAGACGGTTCTGGCATTGCATGGTCAGGCAGTGCTCAGCCCCAGAGCTTCTGCCAATGCTCTTGGGTTGTTTGGGGGCTCTGGGGGGCTTCTGGACTGTTTCCAAATCCTAGGCATTGGTATTTTTCCCATGGAACAATATGGAACAGGACCGGATCTCAAACCTATTCACTCTTCTTGGGTTTGCAGTTTCTATTTTGTCTCTGAGATTCCTTCCCGGTTATGGGTTGAATGTTTCCCCCAAACTTCACATGTTGAAGTCTCAGTACTTCAGAATGAAACGTTGTTTGGAAATAGGGTCGTTGCAGATGTGATTAGTTAAATTAAGATGAAGTCATTAAAGTGGGCCCTAATCCAATATAAAGGTGTCGGAATAAAAAGGAAACATTTGGACACAGAAACATGTACAGAGGGAGAAGTCCACATGAAGATGAAGGCAGAAATTGGGGTGATGATTCTGTAACTCAAGAGACACCAGTGATTGCCAGCAAAGCAACAGAAACTACAAGAAAGGCATGGAATAGATTCCCTCACAGCCCTTAGTAGGAAATTAAACTCAGAAATCAAGCTGATACCTTGACTTCGGACTTCTTGCCTCTAGAACTGTGAGACGATCACTTTCTTGTTTAAGCCACACAGTTTGTGGTGCTTTGTTACAGCAGCTTAGGATACCAATACATACCCCATCGTTAAGCATGAAATCAGACATGGGAAATGCTGTGCTGAGAGTGGGCTGGCGGGGCAGCGGAGCAGATCTTGGGAGTGGGGTTCAGCAGTGGGGTTGTGATAGAGAGGTTTGGGAAGCTGGCACATGTCCAACCCTCCATGGACACGATCCACCAACTGCCCCAGACTGTTTTTTTTCCAAGCATCCGCTTCGTCCTGCATGCTGTAACAGCCCGCAGGGTAGCAGTGATGGGAGAGAGGCAAGGGAGCGAGAACTCCAGGTCACATACATACAGACAAGACATGATAACCAACTCTTTTTAAATTTAATCAGAGAATTGAAGACAGGAAGCTGAAGACTTTCATTCCCTAATGGATGATATATTAGGATTCCAAGTATATCAGTTATTCTAAAAATAAAAGTAAACATATGAAGGAAATAAATTAACAAAATAGCCAAGTTTTCATGAGAAGACTGCTGTTTTCCTGCCTTAGAAATCTTGCTTCCTCAGTGAAACCTTCGATTCTCCTGTAGGCTGACCCTTGCGTTGATGAACAAGACATTCCAGAATTCTGTGTCAAAGCCCTTTACTTTTTTCCTTTTTTCACTCTTTTGTCTCCCACCCCAACTCTTAGTAGCTTCTTCGTATAAATGAGATAATGCATGTCTTAATGCTAATCAATGATTAGCAAATAGATACTTAAGAAACAGTCATTCTTTTCATTGTTTCCTGTCTCTTAACGGTCCTTTTATTATATCTTCTTTAAATATATGTGCCTTAAGCCTCAAGCTATTCATAAAATCAGAGGTTGCGGTCTTAATTTTATTTGTGTAATGAAATTTAATTAGCTGCTAACATGTTTTAAAGAGTGAGATTATGTATATATAATTTAATATATATAATTTTAAAAGTGCATTTCCAACTTCAACATTTCTGAAGAAAATTGGAAGATCTAACACTATTCCTGGTGGAAAGAAAACCTGGTTAACATTTGCATTAAGGTGTGTATTAGTAACGTTACCCCGAATGGCTGCCTATGTGAAATTCGACAGAACCAAAAGAAAGCTGCAACATTAGTACTGCTTAATTAGAATCACTAGAGACCCACGCCTATGAATACTTTGAGCTTGTGGTTCTGAACACTAATTAATAATAAATATTTCCTTTTAAATTATATTTTGTGAGCCAGGTCTCTAGTGACAGAATTGGACAGTGGCTGATGCAATAAAAGAAAAGAATTAATTTTTATTAGCATTCACAGTTTGCAAAGTTCCTTGATACGAGGACTGCACATCATCAACTTGGCTTTGGCAGTGATGTGTGTTGGAACCTCAGCAGTGACAAAAGGGAATGAGGAGGAACTGTGGAGTGATCTGATTTTAATACTGTCCTCTGGAGGGGTCATGAGAATCAGGGTCCTAAAGAGCGGCTGGGTAGCAAAATTAAGCTCAATCCAGGCTGGGGTGATGATAGAAGTTGTCAAAGGCGGTTGATGGATTTCAGCTATGCGGATGCATATAGGCAAATGGAACTTCGCATCCTTCATGGGGGAATGTCCATCTGGTTTGAAGCAGGAATCCACAGAGGGTTATGGTGCACAGGGACGCGGAAAGCTAGGAAGGTGGTCAGAATCCCAACCAAGTGGTCTTGGGGGCCGGGAAAGGGCTCCGGTCCCAATGTAGAAATGAAAAATTTAGGTATTCAGGAAATACTTGTTGCAAGCATGGGCTAGTAAATCTAGCCCTGCCACTTAACAGCTGCTGTGATCTTGGGAGAGTCATTTAAATTCTTAGTGTTTGGTCAGGAAAACAAAAGCCATCTTAAGTATTTAGAAAAGGTTTCATGCAGGGAATTAGAGGCTAGGAAAGAAAATATCAGGAAGTCTGGAAATACTGGGATTCCAGGGAAGCTGACTCCAGCTGACAGTCGAAGGGGGTGATCCTTCAGAAGCTGCCTGGAAGCCACAGGCGGAACGTCCTATCTGCAGCCTGCGGTCCATGCCTCCGCTCGGCTGTAGCCAGAGAGGGGCCGGAGGACCACGGGCTCTGCTTCTCTTCCACCTTCCAAACCTGCAACAGCGCTTTTCTTGGGTGAAATCCAATCAGGGACCTGCTGGCCCAGGACTCTGGGGAACTGAGTTCTCAGACTTTGTGAACCTGGCCCCTGGGGATTAGCTTAGAAAAGCAAAGACCATACTATCAAAAACAGTATCTGGCGTACCTCTCTGGGCCTCACTTGCTTCAGCTGTAAAATGAGAATGAGACCAATGAGGTCATCCATGTTTGCGGAGATTCGATGTGCACTTGGAACAAAACAGATTCTCAGTGATCAATAACTTCTACTCTAGAGCGTGGAGCACTAAGGAAAAAGCAACAACATCCTAAGAACCACAGTGGCCTTGACCAGTAAGGCAACATGTCTAGGAGCACAGATTCTGGAACTGGGTTTTGATCCTGGCCTCACTACTTACAAGCTGGTCTCTTTAGACCAGTTACTTAACTGCCTTATGCCTCAGTTTTATCAGTTATAAAACGGGTATAATAGAGGTCACATCCTCATAGGAAATTGTTGTGTAAATTAGGGAGTTAATCTACGTAAAGTGCTTACATATTATCATCTTTGAATTTTCACTCTGTCATTTTTCTAAAACTTTAAAAAAAATTTTGAAACAATTTTAGATTTAAAAAGGAGTTGTAAATATGTTATAGAGACTTCCCACATACCCTTCCTCCAGCTGCCCCTAATGCTAACATCTTACACAATCAGGGCACAATTATCCAGACTGACAGTAATATTGGTACAACACTATGAACTAACAATAGATTATACTAGGATTTCACCAGGTTTTTTTCACCAATGTCCTTTTTTTTTTCTTTTGTTCCGGTATCCAATCCAAAAGACTTCATTGTGTTTACTTGTCTTTAGTCTTCTCCAATCTGTGACAGTTCCTCTATGTTTTTCGTCGTTCGTGACACACATATATGCCTTATATACCTGTGACTTAGCAGTTCCACTTTTAAGAATTTATTCTACAGATATACGCATACATATTTGAAATACAGGGTTACAAGATTATTCAACCAGCATTGTCTCTAATAGAAAAGATTGGAAACAATCTGCAACCTATGAATCGTCAAATAAATTATGACCAGATAATGGGATACTGTTTGGAGGTAAATAAAAAGTGAGGATACTCTTGACGCTGAATTGGAAAACAATCCAGGAAGTATTAAATGAAAAAGTATGTTATGAAACAATGAAAAAATAATTTATTTATATCAGAATGGACCCACAGATATTTCTTTTTGTCTTTGAATTATAATATAATATTATATTGTTACTT
Organism: Balaenoptera acutorostrata; assembly: GCF_949987535.1. Taxonomy (NCBI): domain Eukaryota; kingdom Metazoa; phylum Chordata; class Mammalia; order Artiodactyla; family Balaenopteridae; genus Balaenoptera; species Balaenoptera acutorostrata. The sequence continues at coordinate 20,068,840 of NC_080076.1, forward strand.
ATTTTGGTGCTCAAATTGGTCCAGCTTTGGCCATTGGAGCTCCTCCAGGTTGGCTCCTGAGTCCTTTTGGCCTGCCCCCATCCTTTTCTGAGCACTTCCCTACTTCCTGACACCACAAGATAGTCCAGGTTCATCTTATATTTTCCCTGCCCCAGCCTTGAAATCAACCACTTCTTCAAGGAGCACTGGTTTCTTTGATTAGGGAATGGTGTGGTTTCTTTTTTTAGCTATTATTTTGTAATAACGTAATTTTTTTATTAGATCTTTATTGGAGTATAATTTCTTCACAATACTGTGTTAATGTTACACAACAAAACGAATCAGCCATGTGCATACACATGTCCCCATATCCCCTCCATCTTGAGCCTCCCTCCATCTCCTCCCTCCCCTCCTCCTTATCCCACCCCTCTAGGTCATCACAAGACACTGAGCCGATCTCCCTGTGCTATGCTGCTGCTTCCCAACAGCCAACTAATTTACATTCGGTAGTGTATATATGTTGATGCTACTCTCACTTTGCCCCAGCTTCGCCCTCCCACCCCATGTCCTCAAGTCCATTCTCTATGTCTACCTCTTTATTCCTGCCCTGCAACTAGGTTCATCAGTACCATTTTTTTTTTTTTTTTTAGATTCCATATATATGCATTAGCATACGGTATTTGTTTTTCTCTTTCTGACTTACTTCACTTTGTATGACAGACTCTAGGTCCCTCCACCTCACTACAAATAACTCAGTTTCTTTCTTTTTATGGCCGAGTAATATTCCATTGTATATATGTGCCACATCTTCTTTATCCATTCATCTGTCAGTGGGCACTTAGATTGCTTCCACGTCCTGGCTATTGTAAACAGAGCTGCAATGAACATTGTGGTACATGTCTCTTTTTGAATTATGGTTTTCTCAGGATATATGCCCAGTAGTGGGATTGCTGGGTCATATGGTAGTTCTATTTTTAGTTTTTTAAGGAACCTCCATACTGTTCTCCACAGTGGTTGTATCAATTTACATTCCCACCAACAGTGCAGGAGGGTTCCCTTTTCACCACACCCTTTCCAGCATTTACTGTTTCTAGATTTTCTGATAATGGCCATTCTGACCGGCGTGAGGTGATACCTCATTGTAGCTTTGATTTGCATTTCTCTAATAATTAGTGAAGTTGAGCAGCTTTTCATGTGCCTCTTGGCCATCTGTATGTCTTCCTTGGTGATATCTATTTAGGTCTTCTGCCCATTTTTTAACTGGATTGTTTGTTTTTTGATACTGAGCTGCATGAGCTGTTTGAATATTTTGGAGATTAATCCTTTGTTGTTTCATTTGCAAATATTTTCTCCCATTCTGAGGGTTGTCTTTTTTGTCTTGTTTATGGTTTCCTTTGTTGTGCAAAAGCTTTTAAGTTTAATTAAGTCCCATTTGTTTATTTTTGTTTTTATTTCCATTACTCTAGGAGGTGGGTCAAAAAACATCTTGCTGTGGTTTATGTCAAAGCGTGTTTTTCCTATGTTTTCCTCTAAGAGTTTTATAGTGGCTGGTCTTACATTTAAGTCTTTAATCCATTTGGAGTTTATTTTTCTGTATGGTGTTAGGTAGCGTTCTAATTTCATTCTTTTACATGTAGCTGTCCAGTTTTTCCAGCACCACTTATTGAAGAGGCTGTCTTTTCTCCATTGTATGTTCTTGCCTCCTTTGTCATAAATTAGGTGCCTATATGTGCGTGGGTTTATCTCTGGGCATTCTATCCTGTACCACTGATCTATATTTCTGTTTTTGTGTCAGTACCATACTGTCTTGATTACTGTAGCTTTATGGTATAGTTTGAAGTCGGGGAGCCTGATTCCTCCAACTCCATTTTTCTTTCTCAAGATTGCTTTGGCTATTTGGGGTCTTTTGTGTTTCCATACGAATTGTAAATTTTTTGTTCTAATTCTGTGAAGAATGCCATTGGTAGTTTGATAGGGATTGCATTGAATCTGTAGATTGCTTTGGGTAGTATAGTCATTTTCACAATATTGATTCTTCCAATCCAAGAACATGGTATATTTCTCCATCTGTTTATGTCATTTTGATTTCTTTCATCATTGTTTTACAGTATTCTGAATACAAGTCTTTCGCCACTTTGGGCAGGTTTATTCTTTTTGTTGCGATGGTAAATGGGAGTGTTTCCTTAATTTCTCTTTCAGATTTTTCATCATTAGTGTATAGGAATGCAAGAGATTTCTGTGCATTAATTTTCTATCCTGCAACTTTACTAAATTCATGGATTAGCTCTAGTAGTTTTCTGGTGACATCTTTAGGATTCTCTATGTATAGTATCATGTGATCTGCAACAGTGACAGTTTTACTTCTTCTTTTCCAATCTATATTACTTTTACTTCTTTTTCTTCTTCGATTGCTGTGGTTAGGACTTCCAAAACTGTGTTGAATAATAGTGGTGAGAGTGGACATTCTTGCCTTCTTCCTGATCTTAGAGGAAATGCTTTCAGTTTTTTTTTTCTTTAAGATATCTTTTTTATTTTTTAAATTATTTATTTATTTATTTATGGCTGTGTTGGGTCTTCATTTCTGTGCGAGGGCTTTCTCTAGTTGTGGCAAGCAGGGGCCACTCTTCATCGTGGTGCGCGGGCCTCTCACTATCACGGCCTCTCTTGTTGCGGAGCACAGGCTCCAGACGCACAGGCTCAGTAATTATGGCTCACGGGCCCAGCCGCTCCGCGGCATGTGGGATCTTCCCAGACCAGGGCTCGAACCCGTGTCCCCTGCATTGGCAGGCGGATTCTTAACCACTGCGCCACCAGGGAAGCCCATGCTTTCAGTTTTTGACCATTGAGAATGATGTTTGCTGTGGGTTTGTCATATATGGTCTTTATTATGTTGAGGTAGGTTCCCTCTATGCCCACTTTCTGGAGAGTTTTTATCATAAATGGGTGTTGAATTTTGTCAAAAACTTTTTCTGCATCTATTGAGATGATCATATGGTTTTTATTCTTCAATTTGTTAATATGGTGTATCACATTGATTGATTTGTGTATATTGAAGAATCCTTGCATCCCTGGGATAAATCCCACTTGATCATGGTGTATGATCCTTTTAATGTGCTGTTGGATTCTGTTTGCTAGTATTTTGTTGAGGATTTTTGCATCTATGTTCATCAGTGATATTGGTCTATAATTTTCGTTTTTTGTGATATCTTTTTCTGGTTTTGGTATCAGGGTGATGGTGGCTTCGTAGAATGAATTTGGGAGTGTTTCTCCCTCTGCAACTTTTTGGAAGAGTTTGAGAAGGATTGGTGTTAGCTCTTCTCTAAATGTTTGATAGAATTCACCTGTGAAGCCATCTGGTCCTGGACTTTTTTTTGTTGGAAGATTTTTAATTACAGTTTCAATTTCATTACTTGTGATAGGTCTGTTTATATTTTCTAATTCTTCCTGGTTCAGTCTTGGAAAATTGTACCTTTCCAAGAATTTGTCCATTTCTTTGTGGTTGTCCATTTTATTGGCATATAGTTGTTTGTAGTAGTCTCTTATAATCCTTTGTATTTCTGCGGTGTCAGTTGTGATTTCTCCTTTTTCATTTCTAATTTTATTGACTTGTGTCCTCTTGCATTTTTTCTTGATGAGTCTGGCTAAGGGTTTTTCAATTTTGTTTATCTTCTCGAAGAACCAGCTTTTAGTTTTATTGATCTTTGCTATTGTTTTCTTTGTTTCTATTTCATTTATTTCTGCTCTGACCTTTATTTCTTTCCATCTATTGACTTTGGGTTTTCTTTGTTCTTCTTTCTCTAGTTGTTTTAAGTGTAGGGTTAAATTGTTTATTTGAGATTTTTCTTTTTTTTTTTTTTGGAGAGATTGAATTGCTGTAAACTTTCCTCTTAGAACTGCTTTTGCTGTGTCCCATAGGTTTTGGGTCGTCGTGTTTTCATTGTCATTTGTTTCTATGTATTTTGTTACTTCTTTGATTTCTTCAGTGATTTCTTGGTTATTTAGTATCACACTGTTTAGCCTCCATGTATTTGTGTTTTTCATGGTTTTTTTTCCTGTAATTGATTTCCAATCTCATAGTGTTGTTGTCAGAAAAGATGCTTGATACGACTTCAATTTTCTTAAATTTTCTGAGGCTTGATTTGTGACCCAAGATGTGATCTATCCTGGAGAATGTTCTGTGTGCACTTGAGAAGAAAGTGTATTCTGCCACTTTTGAGTGGAATGCTCTATAAATATCAATTAAATCTATCTGGTGTATTGTGTCATTTAAAGCCTGTGTTTCCTTATTTATTTTCTGTTTGGGTGATCTGTCCATTGGTGTAAGTGGGGTGTTGAAGTCCCCTTCTATTATTGTTTTACTGTCGATTTCTCCTTTCATGGTTGTTAGCATTAGTCTTATGTATTGAGGTGCTCCTATGTTGGGTGCATAAACATTTATAATTGTTATATCTTCTTCTTGAATTAATCCTTTGATCATTATCTACTGCCCCTCCTTATCTCTTATAGCAGTCTTTATTTTAAAGTCTGTTTTATCCGATACGAGTATTGCTACTCCAGCTTTCTTTTGATTTCCATTTGCATGGAATATCTTTTACCATCCCTTCACTTTCAGTCTGTATGTGTCCCTAGGTCTGAAGTGGGTCTCTTGTAGACAGCATATATATGGGTCTTGTTTTTGTAACCATTCAGCCAGTCTGTGTCTTTTGGTTGGGGCATTTAATCCATTTACATTCAAGGTTATTGTCAATATGTATGTTCCTATTACCATTTTCTTAATTGTTTTGGGTTTGTTTTTGTGGGTCTTTTTCTTCTCTTGTTTTTCCCGCCTAGAGAAGTTTCTTTAGCATTTGTTGTAAAGCTGGTTTGGTGGTGCTGAATTCTCTTAGCTTTTGCTTGTCTGAAAAGCTTTTGATTTCTCTGTAGAATCTGAATGAGATCCTTGCTGTGTAGAGTAATCTTGGTTGTAGGTTTTTCTCTTTCATCACTTTAATTATATCCTGCTACTCACTTCTGGTCTGTAGAGTTTCTGCTGAAAAATCAGCTGATAACTTTATGGGGATTCCTTTGTATGTTATTTTTTGTTTTTCCCTTGCTGCTTTTAATATTTTTTCTTTGAATTTAATTTTTGTTAGTTTGATTAATATGTGTCTTGGTGTGTTTTTCCTAGGTTTTATCCTATATGGGACTCTCTGCGCTTCCTGGACTTGGGTGACTATTTCCTTTCCCATGTCAGGGAAGTTTTAAACTATAATCTCTTCAAATATTTTCTTACACCCTTTTTTTTCTCTTCTTCTTCTGGTGCCCCTATAATTCGAATGTTGGTGTGTGTAGTGTTGTCCCAGAGGTCTCTGAGATTGTCTTCAATTCTTTTCATTCTTTTTTCTTTATTCTGCTCCTTGGCAGTTATTTCCACCATTTTGTCTTCCAACACACTTATTCGTTCTTCTGCCTCAGTTATTCTGTTATTGATTCCTTCTTGTGTATTTTTCATTTCAGTTATTGTATTGTTCACCTTTGTTTGTTTGTTCTTTAGTTCTTCTAGATCTTTGTTAAACGTTTCTTGTATTTTCTCAATCTGTGCCTGCATTCTATTTCTGAGATTCTGGATCATCTTTACTATCATTACCCTGAATTCTTTTTCAGGTAGATTGCTTATTCCCTCTTCATTTATTTGGTCTTGTAGGTTTTTACCTTGCTCCTTCATCTGTGACATATTTTTTTGCCATCTCTCTTTTTTTTTTTTAATGAGTGGGATTGTGTTCCTGTCTTACTGGTTGTTTGGCCTGAGGCTTCCAACACTGGAGTTTGTAGGCTGTTGGGTAGAGCTGGGTCTTGGTGCTGAGATGAGGAACTCCGTGAGACCACACTCCAATGAATATTCCTGGGGTCTGACGTTCTCTGTTAGTCCAGTGGCTCTGACTTGGGGCTCCCACTGCAGGAGCTTCAGCCCAACATTAGGTTCGTGAACCAGGATCCTGCAAGCTACCTGGGGTGGCTAAAATAAAAAAGAACAATAACAAACTGAAAAATAAAATTAGACTAGGAAACTAACTGATATGTTAGCAAGAATATAAAAATATAGATGAATCAACAACCGGAAGGTACATCAGTACCACAATAGTAAAAAAGAGGAGGAGGAGGGAAAAGGAAAAAAAAGGGTGGAGGGAGAAAGGCCTTGGTGGTGGAGGGCGGGACCTAAGCAAGGGCAAGTTTTAGGTGGTGGGCGGGGCCAATGCTCAGGACCCGCAGGGCTGGAAAAGGCTCTGGGGGCTGTGGAGGTGGGGCTTACGCTCAAGGAACACAAGGGGCCCAGGCGTGCCCCCCACCCCTGGTCTCAGAGGGCAGGGGACCTCACCTGGGAGCCCAGCAGGCTTCCTGGGCTCGAGTGGGTGGGGCAGTCCCCCTCCACTCCTCTGCCACTCCTCCTGGATGGCTCCTCCCGCCTTCTACTCCTGATCTCCCTGGCCTCCTTCCTATGCCTCCGGGACCCACGTGGCCTGGATGGGGCTTTGCGGAGGGTATCTGCTTGGGAGCTCAGCAGGCTCCCCGGCCTCAGTGGGCCAGGCGATCGCCCTCTGCTCCTCTCCTGTTCTTCCAGGAGAGTCCCTCCCGCTTGCCTCTCCTGATCACCCTGGCCTCAGGGGCGCCGATCCTGTCTGGCCTCCACTTCTCCTCCATGCTCAGTCCCCCTACATCCTACCGGTTCACTTTGGGGTTCCTCCCATCTCCTTGGGTGTCAGAGTCCCTCACCAGCGACCAGCAGGCGCCCTAGTTGTGGCGAGATGTTAAGTCTGTGTCTTCCCACACCGTCGTCCAGGAATGGTGTTTAGAAACCAAGAACTGAAAGGGAGGTGGTTGGTTTTAAGGATGTTTACAAATTAATTTTTTCTTTGTATTTCAATGTTTTTCTCTTCTGTGTGTCTTGGTCATTTTTGTTTATCTGACATGTGCATGAGCTTGTCCTATACCTGGAAATATACACAGGCCTCCCCACCCCCAGTCTTGAGGAGAGTCAGATATACATGCCCAGAAAAGAAATGCTATGGTCACTCCAAGATGCAGGAGAAGCATCCTCTGGAGGGAGGAATAAGAGTCAAGGAAGGCTTCGTGGGGGAAACCAATCTTTGCAGAGATCACTGAAGGATGCTTTCCTTTGTGGAGGTTTGGGGGAGCATGTTTTAGGGCAGTGGAACAACCTGAGCACGACCAAGTGCAGGACACAGGAGCATACCGAGAGTCTGTGGGACAGAGCCTGGAGTCCCACGTATCTGGAGTTGTTTGGGGCAGGAGTGGTGGGAGAGGCCATCCACCATGGCTCTGAAAGTCCTGTGTGTTCTTGCTGAGAATGCCTGCCTACTTCCGACCCAGACATCTGAGCAGCTCTGTTTCTTGAAGTGTTTGCTGTGTGCAAGCTTGAGGGCTGAGGTCAGGTCTTTCCCCAAAGAGCAGGCTGGCTTCTGCTTGCTATGAAAGTGGTGAATCCCCAAGTTCAGCGTTCCTTTCCTGTAATGCAACCCCCTGCCTGTGTGGGCATCCACAATGAGCCCTTGCATCACCGCTTGGGACTTGGGGCACAGAGCGAACCCATGAGAACACGAAGACCTCAATACTGCTTTTACCAGGAGTGATAAAGACCTTTTTCTCTGATCCTGGAGTCTTGATTCTTTTGCTGGTGTCCATGAAATGATATCAAGCTAATTTATTAGCTTATAATAGGAAAAAGTCTCAGAGCCTGCACAGTTCTTGATAAAGACTAGGAATTCAGGTTGGGAAGGCAGGTTGCCTTTCTGGCCAGAAGAGCCTGGAATCCATTTGGTTCTCATGTGTAATCCACTGTGGAGACTTGCAGAAGGTGGAAGCTGCTGTTCCTCACTTCCTTTTTCTCCAAAGGAAATACTTTTATTCACGGTTCAAGCGTGATGGCGCACGTTTACTATTTGCAATTTTTAGTGAGATGTCTGTTATCTGAGGATGGTCTTGCTCTCTCTTTGTCTCTCTACTCTTTGCGGGTTTAGGATATTAACAAGCAGAAGGGTGCTTGCCTTAGTTAAGCCTTCTTTTTGATAATTCTAGGTTGAATTAAACTGGGGGTATTACACAAGGGCGCAGATGCCCACCCAGTGGATGCAACTGGAGGGATCAGAGACAACTGTGCTGATGCCAGAACTTGTCATAATAGAGCATTCAAAGAGCAGTGAGTCACCAAAGGGTCAACAGGCCACATGAGGCACCAGGAAGTGTGACATTTAAAGCAAGGAGCAGGTCAGAGCCCAGGTATGCAGATAAGAATCAGGACACAAATGCCAGGTTGTAAGGCTAGATGCAAACCCAGAGCATTTTAAAGAGCCGAGAACCAGGAGACCTGAAAGGGCAAGGCAGGTTCAGGGCAGGGTGAGCAGAGACTCAGCAGTTAGGAAGGACCTTGGTCAGTGAGGTGAGTACCCACCCAGCAGGAGGGTCCTTCCCCAGGCAGAGCCAGTCCCAGGGCAGGACTCAGAGGAGACTAAGTAAGTGCTTTGCAAGTTAACCCTGGGTTAACTCAGGTACGTGAAAAGCTGCTTTGAGGATGACATCTTATTTTTGAAACACTATAATGGATTTTCTTGGAAGAGAATAAAAATGTAGTTCATCTTTCTTGGTGTGTCCTCATTAAACCCCAGCTCTACTGACATTTACGCTTTTCAGCATCTGCATTTTGCCAGCAGATCAGACCTTGATGACCTTTAAAAAAGTGATGCTATGGGTGAGAACAGTGCTGTTCAACATCGTGGTACTTGATACCAGTTACAACCTCCAGATACACGTAATAGTCTTTCTGAAATGTGTACCACGCTATGGAATTAAAAATATGTTTATCATTTAAAATGTGAGATAATGGTTTCGGGAAGCTGACAATATAGAAATCAGTTTCTAAAAAAGGTGCTGTCTAGAAATAGACACATGCTCCCTCCATCCCCTCCGTCCTGGCACACATAACCCAAAATTTGGACCCTCACATTTGTAACTCATTTGCATACGTAAGTGCCAGTTGGCAGTAGTTTGAATACTTCAGCACTTCTCTGCATCCGTTTGAGTTGGGGCTGCTACCGAAGCCCTGTTTCAATGTGTTTTGTTTTTCCTGCCATTTCAAAATGAAGTCGTGAGCTTGGGACCTCTTCCAAGAAGGTTCAGAAAGTAATTTATTTTCACCTTCTTCCTGTCCTAATTCCATCTCATTCGGTGCCTCTCTGAAGCTGTAACTAGAGGTCTCATGGTCATTTCAGTGAATCCCAGAACGTCTAACAGTGACTTTGGCGTAACATTTGAGAAGCCAGCCAGGGAAGATGGACATTTTGGCTTCTGTTAGCATCATGTAGAGATTTTCAAAGAAAGCAAAAACAGGCTAGAATGGGGCAAGGAGAAAAGCACATCACACAAATTCCATTTCCCCTAACTTTGAGTTCTTTTTCTAAGTTAAATCTGTGTGCTGAGATAGATGTTATTTTTTCTTTTTTCCTTCCTTCCTCCTTCATGACCCTGAAATTTCTTTTCTTTTCACCTCCAAGAAGGTACTCGTTAACTGATACAAAAACGTTTGGCTGAGTGATGGCATGGTTGGTTTGCCAACAGCAAGGGTGTAAGCTGGCAAATGTCTTTGAGTGGAATAATTTAAGGACAGGATGATTTTTCAACTTAATTTTTAAAAAAAATTTATTGGAGTATAGTTGATTTACAATGTTGTGTTCAATTTAATTTTTACTTTAAATCTATTTTTAATTTGTAGGGTCATACCTTAATGGTTACAAATAGGAATACAGGGAGACATGTCACCCTTTCCTGTTTCCAAAGCCACCAGTTTCCTCTCCTCTTTGCTAATTGTGGGTTTCTCTTTACAATTTCACAGGTATTTTATGCATATACAATTGTTACAATGGAAGGTTAGCATTAGACACCAAGGAACAGTATCAGATGCTTTCAGAAGGAGGTGACACATAGTATGTCAGCTGGTGAAGCTGGATCTCCTGCTTCAGGCAAAGATTCTATTCATGCTCTAATAAAAGAGGCTTTGTGCTTTGAAAGTCAGGAAATGTGAAGTTCAAAGGCACTTTCGGGATGGAGAGAGAGAAGATAGGCTGCTGACAATTCAGGGGTTAGAAAACCTTCTTTGTAGCCTCTGATACCTGTATCCAGATAAAAATAAGATGAAGATGGAAATCAAGGGCAACCAATGTACCTGAGTCATTTCTTCGAGGTGGGAAACCAGCTCTGGGTCTGGAGAGTCAGACCAATTAATGGACCCTTGAATAGTAATGTGCATAAAAGTGGGGGATTTTGCTAAAACACCATTGCTGGTTCGATCTGTCCGGGGTGTGGCCTGAGAGTGTCCATTTCTAACAAACCTCTAGGTGCTGCTGATCCCCACTTTGAGTACCAAGGACCTAAACAGACCCTACCTTCAAAGATTCTGTTTCCATGGGTGTAAGACAGAACTCTGCTTTTTGATGACCTTCCCTACCTTGAAAGGTAATTCTGATGTAGGTTGACCTCAGAACACACTTTGAGAAACCCAACTCCTATGCCTGGAATTTTCTTTCCTTCATATAAACAGAGTGGAGAACATTATCACAGAGGAGGATAGAAAAGGCTTGGGGAGGTGTAGGATGAAGCTGCGGGGACGGTGCATGGGGGGAGGGGAGGGATTTTGAATCAAATGCATATCCTGCAATTGAAATGTAATTTTGCTTCTCACCAGTGAGAAGACTTTCCCAGAAGGAGGATCACGGACCTTCCTCCACTTCTCTGTTGTAGGCTTTGGGATAGTAGATACAGAGAATGTCACTCAACACATCATTCCTTGAAATGTCCCCTTCTCCATGAGCTTTGGTCCCAGTCATGTAATCTTCCACTTATCCCAATGAAGCCAATGTGTTTCCTTTTATCATCTCATCCCAGGACACCCAGATGCCCTCACTAAGGCTGATTTTGTCCCCGGACTCAGATTTGGCTTTCAGATGTACAATGTGCAAATGCTTAAAGGGCAATGTGCCCAGATTTCCAACACAGTCCTGACCTCTGTTCAGGCCATTGGTGGGCACCACTTCAGAATCAATCTGGCTCCAGTAAAATGCGTAAGTAATGTCTGTTTCCATTTCCTGGGAAACTGGGCTCTTTCTATAAAATCAGGCTTTTCTGGGAGGGCTTCTGTGAACATCTCCTTCCAGCAGGGTAGTCACAGACACACTGCTGCAGTATGTATCTTCTTCCGGGCTCCCTGGGGCAGTGGGTCAAGGGTCCACTGGATGTGATGGAGGGAGGATGGCAGCGGCTGTGATGGAGAATTTTGGCAGGCATCTTTGTCTCCTCGACAAGGAGACCCCTGCCCCAGGACCTCCATGTAGACGTGACTGCCCCTTTTTCATCGTGGTTTGCCAAGCCCCAGCTGAGCAGGGTGCGGGAGGTAGCCTAGATTGAATTCTTTGCTGCTTTGTGCCCTCTTCTGTTCAGTGAACTGCTTTTCATCACAACAACCTGACCACACACAAACCCCCGAAGCAGACCGGGGGGATGAAGTTCTCCATAACCGTGCACCTGCCATTGCTAATGTAGGAAGTGAAAATAACATCAATGCACTCCATCCCACGCAACAAAGAAACGCCAGCCCCAAAAAAATCCCCTTGCAAAATGCCACCGAGACGCCCACTCAGCCCGCACCCTTACGCAAGCGCAGCATCTGAGCACCTGGCATGTAGCGCATCACCCCGTGCACCTCACATGCCTTCTTGCTTGGACGGGAGCAGGGAAATGTAAGCATTGGCACCCAATGCACAGCCTTCCAGGTTCCCTACTTTATTTAACTCTTGCAGCATCTCTTTGAGGTGGTAGTAAATGTCTTATTATTATTTCCCCTCATAGTAAAGATTACACAGCCCATGTTATGGGTTGAATTGTGTCCCCTGCTACAAATTCATATGTAGAAGTTGTAACTCCTAGTTCCTCAGAACGTGCCCTTATTTGGACATAAGGGCATTGCAGATGTCATTTGCTAAGATGAGATTATTAGGATGGACCCCAATTCAATGACTAGTGCCCTTATAAAGTAGAAAAATTTGGAAGTAGACATACACACAGGGAGAACACCATGTGAAGATAAAGGCAGAGATCAGAGTGATGTTTCTACAAGTCCAGGAATGCCAAAGATGGCCAGCAAAGCACCAGAAGCTGGAGGTGACACATGGAACACATTCTCTCTCAGAGCCCTCAGAAGGAACCAACCCTGCTGACACCTTGATCTTGGATTTCTAGCCCCTAGAACTGTGAGACAATTCATTTCAGTTAAGTCACCCAGGTCGTGGCACTTTGTTACAGCAGCCCTAGCAAACTAATATAGCCCCTAAGCAACAGCATGGGGACATAAAACAGGTTTTCTGGATCCTTCTCTACTAGTGCTATAGGCATGTTGTACCAAGGGGGAGCTGAGAATGTGAGGGCCATGGCAACATTAACATTTTAAAAGCCAATGAGGAAGCATTTTTATCTCCCCAGTCCCCCACTTTAGACCCACTCAGCAAATCAACTTATATACAAGCATTCCTTTCTGCCCCCAAATCTCCTTCAACACGGCTTTGGACACTTATTCCCAGGCTGTATACAGTATTGCTGCACTAGCAAACTATCCCCAAACACAGAAACTTAATACAAATTGTGTTTTACTACATCTCATGGATTCTATAGTTCAAGAATTCAGGCAGGCTCATCTGGGTGATTCTTTTTCTCCCCCTGGCATTTTCCAAGGTCCATAAGTCATCCTCTGCTGGTGGAAGGGCTGGTCTGGAGAAACCAGGACCACCTGACTCACATGTCTGGTGCCTTGGTGGGGATGACTGGGAAGTAAGGCTCTGGTGACTGAAGTCCTTTCACATAGCATCTGAGCACGGTGGCTGCAAGTTACTAGGACTTCTTGCGTGGACACTGGCTTTCCCTGGAATAAATGTCCCAAGAAAGCCAGGTAGAAGTTGCGTGGCCTTTAACGACCTAAACTTGAAAGCCACAATTACCATTTCCATCACAGTCCATTGGTCATATTGGTCACAGAGGCCCACCCAGATTCCGGGGCAGGCTTCAAAGACCTCACCTCTTGATAGGATGAGAATCAAATAATGTGTAGCCATTAAACAACAACCACATTCTACCTTCCCATCACTCTCTCTCTCTCTTTTTTTTTTAAAAATTTTTTGGCCATGCCCCGCAGCATGTGGGATCTTAGTTCCCTGACCAGGGACCGAACCCGCATCCCTTGCATTGGAAGCACGGAGTCTTAACCACTGGACGGCCAGGGAAGTCCCCACATCTCTTGGGTAGCAAAGGAAATGAGGAAAATCTCTACTTTTTTCCAGTCTCTACTCTAGTACTCCCAGGGCTCAGACAGAGGTGGCGGGTGTGAGGTACCCCCCTGAGAAGCACTCCTAGCTGCTTATTTGCATTTTTTTATAGCTGAAACTGTACCCGTGGAGATCAAAGTCTGAGTCCTTGTGGAGGGTCCGGTTTCAGGCCAGGAACCTCTTAGGAAGCCCAAATGGAAACAAAAAAGGATGAACAGGATCTCTTCACAAGTCAGCAAGCTCCCAGATATTTATTGTCTCAGCTTGTCATCTTCATGATTCAGGAATTAGTCAGCATCTTCCCAAGGACTCTTTCATTCAGTATCTCTTCAAAGCAGCCATGAGCGAAGCTCTCACCTGGTCTATTTACTGTCTGCTGGGGATCTGATGACAGGCTGAGTATCCAGAAAAGCAAAGCTCCTGGAAGAAGTGGAGGCCACACCACCAGCCAGTGCCCTTCAGAGCACACCTCACTTAAAACATCAGCTCTACAAACAAAGTGCATGGGAGGAGGGGACTGGACTTCCTGTTGGCCTCCTTTGGCACTTCTATGTGTTGTTCTAATCTCTCTCTCTACTTGCATCTTGCTCTGGTGGTCCCCAGATTGTCCAGATTACCTGGAAGGGTGCCTCTACCTACGGAAGCCTAAAGCTAACGAGGCCCATTAGATTCAGAGCATCCTACCACTTACGTGATCCTCTAAGACAAGCACAATAAAAAACCAGACCATACGCAATTGTTATTTAAACACAATATTATTATCTTGTGTATGTGTGTGTGCACATGTGTGTGCCTGTGAGTGAGTGAGAGAGAGAGAAAGGGAGAAAAAGAGAGAGTCTTACATCCCCATCTAGGGAGTAAGTTCCTCGAAGATAGGAACTGTATGATATTTACTTTTGCCTTTGCAAAAACCCAGAGTAACGTATTCAGCCTATAGCAGGTAATGCGTTCGGTATATAGCAGGTACTCACCAAATGTTTGTAGGAAGATGGAGGGGAGAGAAGAGAGATTAATCAAGCCAAGTCTACTTTTTTCATTGCTTTCAGGATTCCCAGTTGAATCTTGAATGTATGCTCAAGTATATGGTGGAATGTGGAACAGGAGTAGAGAACGGGGGAGGTGTCATGGTTGAAGCTGGAGCCCTTGAACTAGAACAAGACTGGTGGTGGGGTGGGTGAGTAGGTTGGTGGCCAGGTCACCTGGGTTAGCTTTGGACATAAGTGGTAGAGACAGAAAGGGGAACTAGACTGATGGCCCATCTCAAGCATGAAGAAATTTTATCAGGTGCTCAAGTTCAAGTGCTCTTTGAAGAGATGCAGTGATAGGCAGCCCATCTTGGGTTTCTCATGAAGGAAAATGCTGGCTCTGTACGTTATTCAAAACCCATTGCCTATGTGTCCTGCACAGGCCCATATCAGCCGCCCACAAGATATCTCCTCCTCCCTCACCTCCCTGCAATCCTTCAGCGAGCCCTCAGCTCCAAGTATTCTACTGGAACTGTCCTCTAAAGTGTGCTGGTAAACCTGGATTCCAAAATGGGTGAAGTCTTCCTAGTTTTGATTCTTCCTAGACATCATCCTTCAACAGTACCCTATCTATACTTTCCTTGAAAAATGTTACTTCATTATGTAAATTAGAGTGGCTTATTATCAACTCAAAAGTCCATTAGTCCACGGTAGTTCCTATTGCTCTGGTGGAGACCTTGGAGGCTTGTAGTCAGACAAGGAACCTCAGGATGTCACTGTTTTAGAAAAGCTTAATGTCAAGGTGGTGGCCAAGCTGGATGGGGCAGTAGACTGAGTCTGGGAGATAGTCAGGAAGCTTGGGAGTTAATAAAAGCTGATATGGACACAAAAGGCATTTTGAAGAAGGATAGACAGCTTTGAAGAAGAGCTGAAAACATTTGACCGACTAGATAAAGGAAAGGAATCTGAGATGGTTTCTAAGATTTTGAGCTGTGTGATTGTGATGTTACAGCTGACAGAAACTGAGAAGTCTGAAAGGGGATTTGGTTTGGGGAAAAGACCAGAGTTTGGTTTCCGACTTGCTAAGCTGGAGGTGTTCTGGATAAGAACTGTGACATTGTGCACTAGGGTTCGTGGTCCACGTGAAACTTCCCCTCCCCTCCTTCTGTGCCCAAGGAGGGGCTGAGATACGGTCCAAATCATAAGCAGACCCAGGCGTTTGGGGTACAGGCGCCAGGGAGGTATGGGCTGGTTAGTTCTTTCTCTTCTGCATGCAAGGACCATTTCCTCCTTGAATCGCCTCCATCTTAGAACTGTCTCTCATGCAGCTGGTTGTGGTAAGGCGGGCATTGGAACTTTCCCTGCTATGGAGGCATTCTATTCCATCTTTAAGCCCTTCCAACCTTTTTTTTTTTTTTTTTCTTGGGCCTTAAATTAAATGGAAAAATTTATCTTTATATTTCATCTGTGGTCCCAGAGGTAGCAGACCAGGTAGATGTCTGAGTGCAAACTTCCAACGGGAAGTAAAGCTCCTTTGCCTAGGGATATAGCAGGAGGGGGAGTCCACAATCTAGGAGGGGATGACTGTCAAGGAGTTGAACTTGGACTTTTTTTTTTTTTTATGACTAATGTATAATTTTGTTGGTGCTTAAGAGAGCAGAGAGGTGGGGAATATAAAATAGCAAGTTACTCATGTTTTAGAGGATAATACAGAATATATTGTTGATGAAACTTGTGAAGGAAAATGTGTTGAAAGAAAAGACAAAGAAGCAGAAGTATCCTATTACAACCCAGTAATTCCACTCCTACACAGTTACCAACAATAATGGGCACATTCATTCACAAAAGACATCTACAAGAATGTTCGTAATACATGAGAGCCAAAAATGGAAGCAACCCCAAAGCTGATCAACAATAAATGAATAAATGGATTGTGGTTTCTTCATTCAAGGGAATATTATACACCAATGAGCATTAACAGACAATAACCATAACCATCATGGCTGAATCTCACAAGCAAAATGCTGAGTAGAAGTGGCCAAATTCAAAGGAGGACATACGCTATGATTACATCTATATGAAGTGCAAAAAACAGGCAACGTTGTCTTTGCTTTTAGAAGTCAGGAGAGTAGTTACCTTCAAGAGGGGAGCACAAGTGTCTTCTGGGATTCTGGATTTTTTTTTTTTTCTGATCTGGATGCTTTTTATACAAGTGTGTTGATTTAAAAAAATTTTTGAGTGAACACTTGTGACTTGCATCTGTATATATTTTATACTGTGATAACATGTGCAAAAAGAAAAAAGAATCACAGGGCATATCTTTGGGGAAAGCTCTCTTTTAGAAGTGAAGTACAGAAAGATAAATTAGAAAAGAAGCCATTAGAAAAGTAGCAGAATTGCTTTATTCAATTCTACAGTTGTTAAGAGGAAATCTTGAGAAATTGTAGGGAATTACATAAAAAATGTTTAACTTGCTATGTCAAAACAAAGAAGTAATAATATCAAAAGTCAGGCAACAACCTGAAAGATATATTTACAGCAATAAGGAACCGGTTCACTCAATTATGGAGGCCAAGTTCAGACCCAGGAGAACTGATGGCATATTCCAGTCTGAGTCTGAAGGCCCAAGAACCAGGAAGGCCGGTGGTGGTAAGTTCCAGTCTGAGGCCAAGTCCAAAGGCAGGAGAAGATTGATGTCCCAGCCCAAAGAATTCTTTCTTACTCAGCCTTTTATTCTGTTTGGGCCTTCAAGGGACTGGCTAAGGCTTACCCACACTGGGGGCAGGGGGCAATCTGTTTTACTCTCTCTACTGATTCAATCTCATCCAGAAGCACCCTCACAGACACACGCAGAAGTAATGTTTAACCAAATACCTGGGCACTCCATGGCCCAGTCAAGCTGATAACTATGACTAAATATAAATGAGCAAAAGACATGGATGGAGGATATGAATGGTTGATAATGGCAGAAGCCATCACAAGTCCCACAAAATATACTCATATACACTGTCATTTATGTTAGTTCATCACGATTTAGAAGTTTTCATGTAATAACCAATGAAGTTTCTAGAGGAACATGTAAAAAACACTAAATGAAAATGAGCTTTAGGAAACTGAACTCACTCGGTCAAAGCTTTTACCTCTCCGTGCCATAACTCTACTGGATTGCAAGGTGTTTAAGCCAAGGGCTGTGTCTTTTGCATTTCTGCATCTCAGCACCTAATGCAATCCCTGAGCTCATGAATAAGCCACTCATAACACAGTTATGTTGTAAGTTTGGTGGGCTCGGTGGGTTATGGTCCAGTGGGCTCACCGTCATGCCAGGCTGCCCTAGAGGGGGGATGTACAACTCTCACTGGAAATGGCTGTATTGATTCCTCTGGAAAAGTCAGAGATGACTTTTGACACATCGGTAAACTCACTGCTCATTGGCCCCTTCCTAACCAGGTCTTCTGACGTGCAAATTTGTCTTAGAGTCTACGGATGATCTAAATCTCATTAAAACTTAGATAGAAAATGTTATGCCTTTAATTGAAAATCCCTAGTTCATTTTACGACTCAGAGTTGTTACAGATAAGACAGAATATATCATTTTCATAAAATAACAGGTAGATATTAATATCAATAATTTAAAACTATCGCTAGGAGGAATTTCAAGAGAAAAGAAATCACAGTGGTTTGTAGGGCATTGATATACATGACACACACCTATATTTTCTAGGTATCTATGCGTATCATTTGTGTGGTAATTACATTGTCTATTGCAACTAAGTGCCACAGGTATTTAGTTTGTGATACTTTTACACTTTTTCCTCTTGGGAGAACTAATTACAAACAATTTAATTAAGCTCCCTTACTCATTAATGTTCTAGGAGCTTAGCAAGTTTGGGTTAGCTCAGCAGGTTACAAAGGTTTAATTTTATCAGTTATCCTCCCATTAACTCATACACCATCAGTACTATGGTTGTTTTTTTATCCTTCTCTGCCTGGGGTACTGACAGAATTTAAAATATCCTTAAAGCTAAGAATTCAGGAAAAACTCTGTTAGTTGCCACCTGTCCTGATGAGGCTTGGATATCCATTTTGAACCTCTAGAATACAAGATTAAGGATGTCAATAATGTTCTCTTCAATAAGACCAAACAAACAAAAACCGTATTTTATTTTTGATTAGAGTTAGAGCAATAACATATGGTTTTCATTAGCTTTGTGAGAAACATAGATTTCAGAGAAAAAAACCTGTTCTATAATTCATTAGAAGCTCAAACACTAAAGATATAAGTTTTGGCTAAAAGAGTAACAATAAGGAATATATTTAACACAGGGGCAAGGGGGAGAAACACAAATCAGGTCTTAAGCAAATATTTTTCTATTTATTCTTTCTGAGGACATTATATAGAGGCACAATTTATACTCTGATCTCAGGTATCACTAATACAGACTACCCAGAATTGAATATATGAGCTTGTGAAATTCCAGCTTGTTAATAGTTAATGCAGTTTTTTGGTATTATTTTTTAACTGACTGACATTTTTTTCAGGTGTAAATGGTTAAGTAAACAAGGAGCAATTAGCTTCCTGATTTAAATAGTAAATAAGGAACAGTTCATGTTGTACCAAGCTGTTTTTCTCCAACACTCTGGCCATGAATCTTATGTTCTCTTACTAACCATGATGTTTACTAATAATTATTGGGCTTGAATCTCCTTTCTGTACTTGGCCATACAGGAGGATGGAGGCCACACCATGTAATGCTGTGTTTACTCAAGGAAAAATGGTTATGAAAGGAAAGACACTTTGGGTTTATTTCTTTCTTTGTTTTCAATTCTACAAGCCTTGAAATAACTTGGTAATTTTTTTAATTTTTGAACTGGATAAATTCTATATTCTGAGAATGTATCCAGAAATAATTACATATTCATAGGGAACAGGATAAATTCGAAACACCTTTGTAAAATTAACGGGAAAATAGAAATACTATTCCTTTAATAACTTAAGGTACAGATTAGTTAAATTCAGATTAACAAAAGTATTTCTTGAAAATTGAAAAAGGAAAAGCAAGAGCTGAGAAAGGGACAATGGGCCTCCGAAGATGAGACCCAGGACACGTTGCAAGATTGAGCAAATCAAAATATAGAACTCTCAATTAACTTTGAATTTCAGATAAGCAACAAAATAATATTTTGGGATAGGTTTGTCCAGTACAATATTTGGGATACTTTTATCCTGAAAAAGTAGTTATCGTTTATCTGAAATTCAAATTCAGCTGAGCATCCTGTATTCCATCTGGCAACCCTAGAAGCAGGGAACTTGGGTGATGGGTTCAAGGTCAGGAGCTACTTTATGGCCCATTCACCCTTGGAACTTGGGTCTCATAAAATCATATTATTTCCATTCTATGACATGTTGCTCTACATAATTCTCCTATGGACAAATATCTTTAATCAGTGGTTTTTAAAAATAAAAACATTTTTCTCTCATTTTTCAGATGTCTCATGTCCAAAGACATTTTCTATTCCATAAAATGACACTATTAAAAACCTTAATGTACAAGCCACACACGGCTCTCCTGATTATTCCGTAAAATGGTTATTTTAACATGGAATATCAAAATTGTTCTTCACTCTGTGACTTTATAGCCAAGTAATTTGACCGTGTATTAAAACTTAAGGAGAATTATGAACAGGGAAATTACAAATAGGGATCGGACTTGCAATGTAAAACTTTGAACACTCATAAAATCCATATTTTTCCTCCTTGTTATTATTTTACCACCAAAAATGAAAGTAGAGGGTGGCTACTGACTGATGAGATGTACAGACACTGAAAAGACAATGATTTTTGCAGCTGAGAAATCTAGGTGGAAACGGGCAGCAGTTTATTTCAGTGGCTGTGATTTTATAACCTAAAGCTGTGTTTTCTGGCAGGAAAATTCAGTGCCTGGATCAGAAGTGTGAAGGCATGAGGTCCTCTGCAGGATGCTGAGAAACGAGGCTGGTGATTCCCATAGCCTTTGAGAACAGACACTGACAGTAGCTAGTTTAAAATTAAAAAAAAAAAAAAGAAATCAAAACCAAACCAAAACAAAACAAAAAAACAAAAAGCCTTAAAATCCAGAGTCTAAAAACCACACTCACACCATCTCGATGGTTTATCTGAAAGGGGAATAACAAAGGGACTGATTTGTTTCCCTCTGTGCCTCTGTGAGTTAGGGGCTGGGAGGGTGGGCAGTGATGGGTGGAAGGGGCGCTGATCTATTGAATACAGTGCAATTCGGTGAGCTTCTATTTGTTAGGCTAGGCTCTCAGGCTTCCATGGTCTTACCCTCTAGCAAGGAAGACAATCTGGAAACAGATGGGCTACCAAGCTTGTTCGAGTGGTGAGCATGCAAAGTGTCACGGAAATATAAAGGAGAGACCCTTTGTGGAGGGCTCAGAGGTTTCTTGCAGATGATACTTTGTTTCCTTCTAGAGATCTATATCAAACTATTTGCAAATGATGTGTTAGACTCTCTGAGATTTGCATCACAATGATATCACAGTGAGAGAGGGAAAATGAATGAAATATGTTAGCCATGAGTTGATATTAGGTTGAAGCTGGGTTTGAGACCACGGAAGTTAATTATACATTCTGTCTATTTGGTATATTTGAAATTGTCCATAATAAACAGGAAAGAAGGTATGTGTATGTGTGTGTGTGTGTCTGTGGAGACTGAGATAGAGACAGAAAGACAGCGAGAGATTAAGATTATAAAACAAGGCAAAGGTGCCTGGGGAAAGTGGAACAGCTCGGAGAGAACAGCTTGTTTCAGGGCACCAATTTGCAAAATGAAGATCAGTTTTTGCTCAGTGACCCCAAGAATGTGAAGGAGGCAGAGGCGCGAACAGGGAAAGCTCCCAGCATTACTGCTGGCAATTAGTGAAAGGTCTTTCAAGGCTGGAGTACAGGGAGTTCAACTAGTTTACTCACCAAGTCCACTAGACCTGCCCACTCTGGCTCACCTGTAAAGCCTATTATACCTTGATGGTCAAGTTCTCAGAGACCTACTTCCTAGGGTCTGGCAAGGGCAACTTGGACAACCACTGCCAAACAGACCGGACGAATTATCTAGACTATCCAGAGTGTTAGAGAAGGATGCGGTCATCCTGGTCCCCCTCCGAGAAAAGTTCAGGCCCATGGGCTCTTGGGCCAACATACCTTTGTTCTCTGTGGTTCTAGCACCCTTGACTCAACATGGCCAGTATTTGTCAATCCCAACTGTCTGCCGAGCACCAGGCTGGGTGGGCAGAGGACGACCGGCTCACTGTTCCCGTCTTTGGGGGAGTTTCAGGGTTTGTTGCTTACTTCACAATCTTGCAGGGAGCGAGCAAGGGAGCCGACAGAGCATAACCTCTCAGGAAGAGAGTCAAGTCTTACCTTTTCTAAACGTAGCCATTTAGTCACAAAAGCAAGCTGAGTTTAAAACCAGTCCCTCTCTGTCCTTCCTTGGCTGGGTAATCTAATTTGAATGCAAGGCAGTCTGGCAGTTGCAAATGCTAGCTGGCAATAGAAGCGCATTTTCATTGACTTCCTGGGATTCTTTGCCTCCCTCAAATATTTTGGATACAGAGAACATGGCACGGATTCTTCCGCCGGTGCTAATGATGAGAAGGGCTGCATAATGGGGAGTGAGCCTCATCCAGACCGGGAGAAGCAGGGCCGATGCCTGCAGCCCGCCCGAAAGGGAGGCTGCTTCCAAGGCTGCCAGGCTGGCGACCAAGAGCCGCAGAGACTGGGACATCCAAGTGTCACGGCTCCAGAGTCGGTGGAGTCTGCCAGTTGAAGACAATCAGCCGGCGCGACTTCTCAATTGTGTTGACAGATGACGGAGAAAAAAATCAAATAGATGTGAGAGCTCTGTTGATCCTGCTGCAGTGTTTTGCAATATTATGTCTATTGATTTGCTTTTTGTTCCTGAGTTCTTGTGTAGAGGGTGTTCTGCGTTGCCTGTCAACCCGGCAAGCCTGCTCTCACAGCTGCTTGTCAAGGGAGAATTTCTACACAAATCACCCCAACCCGTCTCGCAGGGGACATTAGGCCAAAGATACTCTGTTGTGATTTAATGGAAATGGGGAAAAAAAAAACAAACTGTAGCACGTGGCTCAATTGTCTTTTTATAACAATTGGTCATAGCTTTTGAATTCTGTAACGTGGTGCAGCCCGCTGTCACTGGTTTTGTGAGTTCTTCTACCATCCAGGAAGGTAGGCCGGGTTTTGTGCAGCGGTTATTTGTTGTCATGGTTGAGCCTCCTGCTAAAATGTGTTATAAATTCCCATGGCCTTATAATACATTGCAACATCTCTCAAATGAAGATACAGCAGACAGTCATCTTAAGGGTGTATTGTTATTTTAAAAGAATGGACACCTCCAAGCCCACCACAATCGTTAAAGACATAGAATTGATCTTTGCTATTTTGACTTTCTCCCTCTGGCTGCACCTGCTCCATTCCTGGGAACATGCTTCCCAGAATGGAATACCGTCCCCAACTGCATCAGTCCTCTTTAGCTGGACCACTCATCCAGGGCCATTTTTTAAATTAATTAATTAATTAATTTATTTATTTATTTATTTTTAAACATATAAATGTGTATTAACTTGCCAATCTTTTTTTTTTTTTATAAATTTATTTATTTATTTTTGGCTGTGTTGGGTCTTCGTTTCTGTGCGAGGGCTTTCTCTAGTTGTGGCAAGCGGGGGCCACTCTTCATTGCGGTGCGCGGGCCTCTCACTATCGTGGCCTCTCTTGTTGCGGAGCACAGGCTCCAGACGCGCAGGCTCAGTAGTTGTGGCTCACGGGCCCAGTTGCTCCGCGGCATGTGGGATCTTCCCAGACCAGGGCTCGAACCCGTGTCCCCTGCATTGGCAGGCAGATTCTCAACCACTGTGCCACCAGGAAAGCCCCCGGGCCATTTTAAATTCTAAACTTTAATGTTAAAATGGACCAGTCTCAAAAAGTCTTATGTCTAATGTAAAGGAAAGAGATACAGGATAATGCAGGACTGTATGATAAGCGATTTATACTCAGCGCTTTGTATCACTTTGACTTTGGAGAGAGGGCCTTATCTAAAAAAAATGGCGTTACTCAATATTCTGTGATAACCTATATGAGAAAAGAATCTGAAAAAGGGTGGATATGTGTATATGTATAACTGAATCACTTTGCTGTGCACCTGAAACTAAGACAACATTGTAAATCAACTATACTCGAATAAAATTTTTAAAAACTAAAAAATTTTAAAAATGACAATCATAGCAAGAAATTTGAAAGCCATGGCAAGGGAGTAGATGAAGAATTTGAGGCCCCAGGACTTGGGAGCCTCCCTCAAATCCAATGTCATACTCAGCTTCCTTTTTCTTCTACATGTAGCTCCAGTCTTGCAATATATCAGAATTATTAAACACATCCCTACTCCCCAGCTCCGTGTTTATTAATTTGCTTTTAAGTCTTCCACGAATGGGAACAGTTGTGGAGTCTCTTGGTTCAGCATCCCTACACGTGGGCTTCAAGGAACTCTCTCTATGGAATGGGTGTCAAGCTGGGCTGAGAAGCTCCAGAAGGCAAAATCACATACATCTTGGCTATTAAAAAAAACCCAAAACTGCATTGTCAGCGTGCGTTCATGTGCACAAATTTCTTCTTGGTATTACACATCGAGGCCCCTGTGTCCAACTCATTGGCTGGTAGAGAGGTAGGTGCATTTAGGGAGATGCATTACTTTTCTGCAAACAACACAGGGACTGTTAAACAGCAGGAAGACAGCTCGATTTTAAACAAAATCTACGGGCCCTGGATAAATGCCCCTCCCTCAATAACTAACTTACAACCAGGGAATTTCTTAGGCACTGGGAATTAGAAAGGCTGATCTTAAAGTTAATTACAATACATAAACATGTATTTAAAAAGATAATTATTTGACATTCTTTTGGAACTTGACTGAAAATTGCTTTCTAAGGACAGAAGCTCCTTCCAGAGGATCTCATATGACTTAGTACACGATGAAAAGGCATGTATCACACCCCAAGTGGGACTCTTTTGTAGCCACGCATCCTTTAAAAAAAAAAAAAAATCAGTGTTTCCAACTCTTTATTCTATCTCCTGTTCTGTTATTTCCTCTCTCCAGAGTCTCCTGCTACCTAAAATGTCATAAATATCATTATGGGAGAGAATGTGGTCTAGTGCAGTTTTATTAAAAAGTCTCACGCTTTTTGCAGCCAAATCATCACCAACATATGCTGTTCCCAGCCTGTCCTCTGTTCCAACAGGTTCACAGGGAATAACATCAGTAGCATTGAAGCTTCACAAGTTTTCAAATGCGGTTTTATTCATTTAGACAAATATCCATTCAGCGCCAGTTATGTGCACAAGATGCTATAAATACAGGGTATGATTTTTAACAATAAATCCCTGTCCTCAAAATGCTGACCATCTAGTTGTGATTGGACATTCACAGGAAAACATTTCTAACCATGCTCTAACAAAAGGCAGGCATTTCAAGAAGCTGCCATGGGACCAAGGCTGATTCCTGACAAGGAGGCTGCCTCCCATCTTTGCAGGTTTGGAAGGTTGTGAAGTCTGGCCACATTTAATCCTGCAGGCACGTCTGTGATATAGGTGTTTGCATCTCTGTTCTACAGAAGCAGAAACTGAAATCCAGGCAAATTAAATGGCTTGCCTAAGACTCCAAAACCAGTAAGTGACTGAGCCCAAGCCCTGTAGAGGTCACATGGGGTAATAAAAAGGCAAGGGTGTGGGGTCTGACCTGACTTAACCTTAACCTCCGCTCTAATTCTTTCTAGCTGAGCAATCTCTGCTGCATCCATAAGCTGAGAATGATGAGACCTACTTCACAGGGTTATTGTGAGAATAAAATGAGGTACATTGTTCTTCCCCAGATTTAAGATATCACCTACTATAAGTGGCATCATTATTTTGTTTCACTAAGAGAAAAATGTCAGTTAATTTCCAAATACAATCTTTCTTATCACTTAGAATTTATATTTATTATTTATTCAAAGAGCTCTTTTAGACTTGTTTAGACATAGGCCTTTTAAAAATCAAATCTGACCTTGGTCATACGTAAAAGGGGAAATATAAGAGAAATGAACAAGCCAAGGATTCCTAGACTTCTCATGTGATCTTTCATACCAGCTTTTGGACTCAGAGCTCTTGATGTCTCTGCTTTTTCTACAACTTCACCCTCTGGGCTTGCACGATCAATGGTGATGCAGTGTTTCCTAAAAGAATGTTCTATTCTTACATCTGGGATATCTCCCAGGATGCTCTCACTCACAGTACATGTTTTGATTTGGGGGTGTCAATCGATAGAGGTTTTCAAATACTAACCAGCACTTTCATTCCTTCTTCAAATGGTCCTTCAGTGTTCTGTTGACTGAAATGCCAAGGGGTTGGAGTTGTCCAGTCATTTTACTGAGAATAATAACTGGGCAATGACAATTATGTCATGTCTGCTGGCTGGTCAGTAGTGATGGCCAGATGCAGTAGATTGTGAGGGGCATCCTGATTCCAGAGGCATTAAGATGTAAAAAATACTGTGTCGTTTAGAATCCATGAGATACAGATCTACAACAGTACAGCATCGTACGTACTCAGTACTTAGTAGATGGCTTTAAAATAATGGTTCTTTCCCCTTCTTTTTTGCATACACAACAGCTATCAAATTGGAGGCATTGCCAAAAAAGACTGAATGTTCAGAGGAGGGGTAAGTATCTTGAAATCGATCAGAATTGCTACATGGAAGAGAAGCCCACAGCTGGACAGAAAGGATAGGCAAAGAGATGCTGGAATTACAGTGGCACTTAGAGATTGCTTCAGTGGTACCAACCTCCTCCCCACAAGTACCATCAGCTCCACTAAGTCCAACGGGCTTGCTATGCAAATCAACTTTAAGAAAAATTCTTCACATCCTTCTTCCAGCTATATTGCCAACTCTAACTCTGGAGATTCTATTAAAATTTACAGAAATAAGAATATATATGGCAAAAATGTAGATGACATTTTGGGTTGAGGGGGTAGTCATTGGGAGAACTGAGAAATCTATTTGAATTGTAGGGTTGGGAATCGGGCTGACCTTGGTCCTTACTAAGGACCTTGGCTTCAGTCCTTAATAACTATGTGATCTTGGGAACGTTTCTTTATCTTTCTGCACCTCAGTTTCCTTTTTCATTCAATATTTACCTACTGAATGGGAGTATTACATTTAAAGAAAACATGAAATAATGTATATAAAATGTTTAAAACAGTTCTTGGTTCCTGCAAGCCCTCATCAGGATTTATCCTACAATGTAATCCTAATCAAGGTCCTAGTGGCAAGTGATGAGTCAATGCAAGATCTTAGAATCCACCTGCCTTCAAGTAGCAGCTTCAAGAAGTACTAGTTGTAGGACCTTACTTAATCTCTCTGCGCTTCAGTTTTTCTCATCTGGAAAATAGGGTTACTCAAAGAACCTATTTCACAGTGAGGATTAAATGGGTACATTATTTTTAATAATTTAGACATGGGATGAATTAGTAAGTGCCAAATAAATGTTAGCCATTATTATCTATCCTAGAGGTATACGTCGTTTGCAGAAGATTTCTGGAAAAGGCAGTAGCTAGACTCAATCACTTAATATTTACAACATGCACAGAGAATTATGCAACACGGTAAAATGCCAGACCATGCAGAAGGACATTGGGACAAGTCTTCTGGGGCGTTGCTTGGGAGAAGAGGGTTATATAAATGATTACTTGCTCTACCCATGGGTCCAAGTAGCCATGAACCCTAACCAGCTTTTATAGCCAGTTTAATGAGTCTCTCCAGAGCCATGTAGAAGTGTTAGAGCTAACATTTGACTTCTAACCTGAGTTGGAACAAAATTTGCTACAGGACCTGACTTCTAAGTCCCAACAAGAGTTCTGGATGCAAGAACCCCCTCCCCACTCTCTCCATGCCCAGGGCACACATTTTCCCTACAGTAGAGAAAACAAGAAAACAGAATCTTCCCCCAAAATCTCCCCTCCTCTTCTGCTCCGGGAAGCTCCTCAGATCTCCATAATACAATGTTAAACCTTTATTAGCTCTTCTAAAATTCTAAACTGATGACCAGGGAATTGTATTGCCCTCTGCTGTGGTTCAAAATTAAAATACAGCTCAGTAGAGTTGCCATGCCACCTTGACCGAAATGTTGCATGCTCAGTCATTTTCAATGAGTCATTTATTTCGTTCATCAATATTATTTTTCCCTTCAGTTTGGGTGAAAAGCAGGCTAATCAGTGATGTCCTGATCCTCCAATACATTATGTTGGTGGCTCTCCAGAGGCACATTTGAATTAAAAAAAAGAAAAGAAAAATACAGAGCAAGTCAATTCTTTTTTAATACTGTCTGTTCTCTTTTGCATTCAGTTTGATTCTTTTAGCAAGTACAAATCTAAGCATTTAATTTTACCATCTTCAACTCCCTAGGAAGATGAATGAAAATAGTATATTTCTCTAAAAAGATGTTCCAGGAGATGGAGAAAAGATAAGCTTTAGAGTCAAATTGTAATTTTTCTACCAGAATGGGTCTTCCCATGTGGCTGCTGACTGCTTTCGTGTATCCAGCCTCCTGGAACTACTGGCCCTTTGGTCAATAACTCATTATCTTTGGCACCTTGGGCCTTGCATGTTTTGCACCCTCAAAAGAGGCCTCCTGTCTTTCTGGAAAACTTCCAGTCCTCCTTCAAGATGCAAATAAGATGTCACCTTCTCTGCAGGATATTGTTCATCCTTTTGTCTAACAAGACATTCCTCTCGTCTAAGGCAGACTTAGTTTCTTCTCCCCTGGGGTTCATGGGCTTTGGGTATTTACCCCTCTGGTAGAGTACCCAGCCCATCATATCCAACTGCTGATATCCATTTACCTCTCCTACTCAAGTGTACAAAATGGCCTGGATTACAAAGTTTCATCTTTTACTCCTGATTTTGAGAACATTCTAGACTTACCAAGGGTACCCAATAGATACATATCGAATGAATGGTTACCAAGAGCCTTCCAGGTATTATATGGAAAAATGGACAATTGTGGAATTCTCAGCAGTGTGAAGATCTACAGCAGATTGAAAACATACTTATGAAAGCCAAGTGTGACAGTTATTGATTTATTACCTCTTAGCTCAAAATATGCCCTTCTTTGTCTGCTGCTCTGTAATAATGGAGGTGGGATTTGTAAATATTTCTCCTCTGCCAGCTGGAAAAGCATTAAGAGTTGTCATTAAAGAGGGTGCTGGCAGGATAAGGAAAAAGGGGTTTCTCTTCCATGTTCCGGTGTGCCTTGCTCACCAGATTTTTACAGGGCACAATTTCCCCAATACCTGGCTCCTGTTGTGGAAGGCTATTCTAGATCCCAGTTCCTGAAGCTTAATGTGACCCACAGCAGCCAGAAGCTTCCACAGAATCTCCTGTAATGGCTTCAGCATGGAGTGCTGCTGGCGAGGCAGAGACTCATGAATATCCTCTCTCACCACTTTCTTGGGTGACTTTAGAGTGATTTCTGAGGCTTGGCACCAGCGTGAGGATTGCTTTCCCCAGCACCTCCAGAGGACAGATTTCTAGCAAGTCCTGCCAGCGTGGCACCTCAGCTACTTCTTGTTATCCCTTGAGCTACAGCCAAGCCCTCTTCAATGAGGTCTGTATCTCAGCCCTGTTTGGGGAAGGGTCTTTCCTGGCGCTCTATCTCAGTCCTAGGCATAGTGGCTGCTCCTCATATGTGTTATTCCTGTATTCTTTGCTGTTTTCTTTAACTCCTACTAACCAAGCCCTTGTTACTCCAACTCTCTGTTAATTGTTCTTTCTATTACACTGTCCATATTCAAATTACCATGTGGTTTTTGTCTCCTGGTTGGGCTTTGACTGACACATCAAGTGCCAAATAAATAAAGGTATGAAGACATTTTTTTTTTAATTTTGGAACTTTGGAACCAATGTCAAGGTATAGTGAAGTCTATGGATGTATCTATCTCTACATAAGATGTTTAATGTTTATTATACTAAATTTTAAATGCTGACTTTGGAAATAGTCTCTGATCATAAGACAGGACTGGAAACTACAGAGAAAAAAATATGAATTTAGACACTATCAATTTTGAATTTTTAATAATTCAAAAAACTCCTTACAAAAATTTTCTTCTAATTATTGTATGTCAACAGTATGATCACATCTGCAAAGGTAAGATTTAAAAATTGCCATCCTACATTCAGATATACCCACTGTATTCTATGTGGCAGGTCCTTCATACATGCTGATAATGCTATAACTGATGGGGTGAATACAACCAAATCTTTCAGTTTATTAAAGGAGTTTTTCTAGGACCTTCTTCTAAGATACACCTAGCCTTCCTAGTTGGATTTACTGCATTTACACAAAAGTCACATTCCTAATATTTCTAAAAATAATCCCAACCCTAGTTAAGTCAAATTAGTGGAGTATTGGTGTTTGTTACTTATGTTGTTGCTGAAGTTCTTTATGGTTTTTAGGTGGTGATTTTATGAATGTACTGAGTGATTGAAATAGAAATTTTCCTGAAATAACAGATAGAAGAAAAAATTAGTGAGGGTTAACCTACACACTATAGCCTCTTCTGAGAAATCAGAGTCACATTAGAAAACTAAATATCACTTAGATTACATTACTGAGCTTGGGTTTCATATCTGAATCAATTAGTTGCATTAGTGAAGACATCCACCATTATTAAAACCTGCTTAAGGATCTCATTCAGTCAGCTGCTACTTTGAGACTTCCAGGGGAAATGCCCCTGTGATTGGGAACAATTTACCCTTATATTGGTTTGGATGATAGCATGTGTTTGTAATGGCTCATTCTCTTTTGACTAAAGCATTATTTGTGGGCTTTTCTTCTTCATATATAATTATCTTGTCTATAAAATTTAGCATGGGCCTGCTTATTTATATGGAGTCCTCATTTTAATCTTTGATACAGTGATAGCATGCTTTTTGTCCATTTTTATTCTCTTCACCTTTCCAAATCTTTTCCAGCTAAGTAGCACGTTTTAGGCTGCCCAGTCCAATCTAAAGTACTCTCTCTTTCTCTGATCTACTTACGCAACTTTATAATTTCTAGAATAGGAGTCAGCAAAGTTTTCTGTAAAGGTCCAGATGGTGAATATGTTAGGCTTTGAGCACTATTCAGTCTCTGTTTTAACTACTCAGCCATGCTGTCATGGTGTAAATGCAGCTATAGACAATATGTAAGACAATGAACAAGGCTGTATTCCAATAAAGTTTTATTTACAAAAGGAGGCAGCAGGTCAGATTTGGCCCATAGGCTACAGTTTGCTGATCCCTTATCTAAACAAGAGTCTTCAACGTGGGGCATAAGAAATGCTTTCCAGAGGGTGTCTGGGCATGGATAGCTTTCAGGGAATCACTTTTCTGATTATGAAATTCAATCACATTATCCCCTGCAGTTAATCTGCCTGAGGTCTGTGGTAGGTCAATGCTCCTTTCCTGCCTGCTCTTTAGAAATTGCTCCACTTTACCAAAGAATTGCAAACCTCATCCATTCTGAATCTTCTTACTCCACTGTGTGAAATCCTCTGGGGCACAAAAATCATTGCAAAAAGTGTAAACACAATTGTAACATAAAACAAAAGTATTCCTTGTGGATGACTCACTCCTAAGGGACTGTCTTTTGAGATCCAAGCAAAAAGCTACTATAAGGAATCTTGAAGGATGCTGTCCCGTATTTCATCAAGGTGGAAAACTCAGGGAACGCATCATGCCTACTCTATCTATCATCTATCTATCTATCTATCTATCTATCTATCTATCTATTTATCATCTATCTATCTGTCACAGATATAATTAAAGATAGAATTCAGAAATAAAAAGATTGCTATGGGGGACTTCCCTGGTGGTGCAGTGGTTAAAAATCCGCCTGCCAACGCAAGGGACACGGCTTCAAGCCCTGGTCCGGGAAGATTCCACACGCCGTGGAGCAATAAGCCCACGTACCACAACTGCTGAAGCCCACGTGCCTAGAGCCAGTGCTCAACAGCAAAGAGAAGCCACCGCAATGAGAAGCTCGCGCACCACAACAAAGAGTAGCCCCCGCTCGACGCAACTAGAGAAAAGCCCACACGCAGCAATGAAGACCCAACGCAGCCAAAAATAAATAAATAAATAATAAATAAATAAATAAATAAATTAATTAATTAAATTTAAAAAAAAGATTGCCATGGGGACATTCATTAGCATTTTATTTGAATTAGAAAACTAAAGTCAGATTTTATTTTTCTAGCATAAAGTAAGTCTGATTGGCTGATTTTTTTGAGAATGAGGACTAACAGACTATTTGGTTAAATGGCAAATTTTTCCCACAAATTGAGTGAGTTAAATCCGAAATTCAATATATATTCATAGTTCAAAATATATTGATAAAAATACATTAAAAACACTCAGAGATTATGTAATACATTGCAAAACACTTTTTTTTTGGAATTATAAATATACAATAAAATTTATATATGTACATTTAAAGTGTTTAAGGGGATACAAAATTTAAAAAATTTTAGCGGGTACATAAACAAAATATTTGAATTTTCTGCTCTAGAAAAACCTTTGACAATCATTCACTCCCTCATTGTGCCCACATTTTTGTCTTGAAGCTTATTGAAATCTTTTATTGTTATGTAATTTTTCCTGTGTTTTGGGTATTATCTCCTAAATGGATGAGAAGCTTATCTACACTACCATTTCCTGGACCTGTGATCTCATTTCTTTTCTTTCTTTCTTTTTTTTTTCCCCAGCCTTACTTCGCACTTGCGGGATCTTAGTTCCCCACCAGGGATTGAACCCAGGCTACCGCAATGAAAGCACCAGTCCTAACCACTGGACCACCAGGGAATTCCTTGTGATCTCATTTCTTAGTTTCCATCTAGTAACAAATATCTGTAATTCCCCATCACCACCAAGATCAATGTGGTATCTGGCCTCAAACTTCACTAAAATGGATTCTAAAGTTCCCCCGTGTTCTCCTGTCCCATAAATCTCTCTCTCTTCCAATTGCCCATGCAGTAGAGGAGATTGGATGTTAGTGAGTGCTAGTAATGTGTACCACAAGATAGTTTCCTAATCATGGATGTGTGAAAAGTTTATTTAAAATATTCAAGTATTACTTTAAATATTCACAGAGAATGAATGATAAAAGTATTTAACAATGAGAATTGGTTAACTTTAGTTACATTGTATCTACATGATGGAATTCTATGCAGTCATTAAAAACGTTCCAGAAGAATTTTATTTAACAACATGGGCATATGTTCATGTTAAAACATTAAGTGGAAAAGAAGGCTACAAAACAGTCAGCTTAGTATAATCATAATTTAGGGAGAAAAATACAGCCAGATAAGTGCAGGAAGCTAAGCATCAAAATGTCAGTAATGGTTATTTTTGAATTATGGGATTATAGGTAATTTAGTTTTTTTCTTGGTCCTTTCCTATATTTTCTAAATCTTTTATAATTAATATGTATTTATTACCAGCAAAAATTATTTTGAAAAAGTGTTTTCTTTATGTGTATTTGTACAAAATACACTGTACAATATTTTACTTTTTCACTTACCTCTTGTATTCTTCATTCTTCAGACGTGACTACAGTTAAATCTTTTGTTTCTTTTTGTACCATCCTGCCTAGGGAGCCCAGGGCAAAGCCAGCCACATAATCAACTATCAGCAGTGACTGGCAATAGAGGATTTTTAATCCAGATTAGAAACAAAACCCCCAAAACAGCAACAAGGACAAAACAAAAAACTCAAAACGTCTTGAGAAAGCTCAGACTATTCTGTATTTTCAATCTATCATAAAATATTTAAATAAACATAAATCAGAGTCTAAGCTCGTCATTCTTCTGAAAATAACCACAACATTTTTTAAAGTTTATTTTCTCCACTCAAGTAATCTACTGCTATTCCTTGAAGTTCCAGCTCCTTTGGAAGAATTGTGAGGCAAAGATGGGAAAGAGATATAAAAATCTCAGGAGTCAGTGTGCTTAGTTTGGGACAGATGATTTATTTCGTTCTGAGATCAAGATAGATATTATAATATGGTGCAAATTAGAATGAAGATACTAAATAATTTACGCTAATGCTCTCAGTTATAAAGATAACTGCCTCACTTTGCAACTGATATAAATTAAGGGAATATATTTAAATGTATATTTTAATCAATCAAGAAGGCTCATCTGCCAGCCGGTGTCAGATGCTAATGCATGCTCTCCATGAAATGGTCTGTTTATTAACTAATTAAATGCCAGCTGACTGAGTCACTGAATTCAGACACAGAAAAGGTGACAGTGTACCGTTCTGGTCATTGGGTATTGCTTCACGATACGAAGTTCTGCCTCTACCCAGCTGTGAAACTTAGTTTATTGCTAAATGACCTAGGCTGCCGTTTATGTGAGGTGTGTGATGGAATTAAGAGACATGAGACATCAGAAGTAAGAAAATACTGCAGGAAGCAACATTAAGAAGAACTTGCATGTAAATTGAGACTAATGGGTCCCTACTCTTGCTGCCCAGCTGCCTAGCACATAGTAGGTTGCTCAGTGAAGCTTTGTGAAATTGAATTGAATGAAGCTGAATGTGCTATTACGTATCCTGCTGAGCCGGAAGAAAGACTTTTCAGTGAATCTTGGGAACTTGATAAAAAGCGTACCTAAATAACTGCCAGCATCAAAAGATGTAGTGTAATAAAGGAGATGGAGAAGTACAGGTATAGGTACTGAATGCCTGAGTTGAAAGCAGAACCAACAAATCAGGGTACATTAACAGCCCGGGAGCATAAAACATGAAAGAAAAGTCTTTTGAAAGGAAAGCCAGAAGAATGAGACAAACCAGAAATTCACAATCAGAACCATTTCCTTACTAATCAAAATCCATTTTTTTCAGCTTTTTATTTTTTCTGTGCTGGCATTTTTCTCCCACATCATGGGCATAGAAAATAAAATCAGCCAGGAAAGTGGCAGCTTCTCGACATTGCCAACGAGTTGCTATCAAGCTTACTTTTATTTTCAGGTTTCTTCTTGTTTCTAAATTTGCCTGCTTTATTTCTGAAATTAAACAGGAAAACCTGAAGATGATTCATATTGAGTCTAGCCTGCTCAAATAATGTATTTACGAAATGAAATTCTCCTATCCAGATTTCATCCTCAAATGAATTGCCCTTTTCATGATATGTTAATTTTTTCGCATCTTAAGGACTCACAAAACACTTTAAAATGAAGACCAGTGCATTGACTAGAATGCAATTATGTGAAATGTGGTAGTTATTGAACTTAAAGCAAAAGTAAATAAAATTTGGGATTGAAAGCAATTAATATCTTTTCGACCATTAATTTGAAAGCCGACTTGAAGCAGAAAACCCTAAGTGGCAGATACTCTACAGAATTCTTAATATCTATAATTTTTGAAGATTTAATTTTTGTCCTTTTATCTAGCTATGTTTGATTCTCTATACATCTTGAAAAAGCTTCCACAAAAGGATCACACCAAATTGGAAAGCATATGCAAAGATTCCTTTTTCATTGAATCTGGGTGATGGGGAACAATTTAACTGTGTTCTTCTCATTTGGTCATTTGCCCCACTTTGATTACGGAGGCTGGCTTGAATAATACTCATCTCTAGAATCTTAAATGGCTGCTGAATTGGCTTCAAAATTTACAGTGCTTTTTTAAAAGAATTTTTATTTAGTGAGAACCATAAGAAAGAGGACAAGTTAGCAATGCCTAAGACCAGTTCCTTAATTCTTCTAACCTTCAATAAATACCCAACATGAATTTGGATTTGTGTTTCTAGTAGCTTAACTTGGAGTTATTTCCTATGTGAATGACCAAGTCCTGGATTCCTGAAAGTCTAAGTGAATTACGTAACGGTCGAAATTCAGTCGGGATGCATTGCACCCAAATTTACTTCTCTACATAAATGGTGATAAAACTTCTCTTTCCAAACCTGTTTTTCAGCTTAGGAAAACCATGGACTTTCCAGGGGATATTCATACTTCCTTTGTGTCTTGTTGATATCAGCAGGGATGGTAATGTTTAAGTTGACCAGAAGAGGAATTCTAACAATGCATAGTCAGACACGGCCAGATCAAGATGAGCTACATTTTCTTTTGCAGTTCAAGGGTTTCTGTGGCCAGTCACAGCAGCCGGAACCACGCTAACTTTGTTTCTGGAATTGAGTCCGAGGGCATTGCCGTTAGAGTTACTTAACTTTTCTTTATTCCGTTCCAGCACTAAAACTGCTAATATCTCTTTGCAAGTTATAGATTGCACAAAGGATGGCCAATTACTTCTACTGATGAAGTGCCAGCTAATAAGGAGCTGGATTCCAATTACTTTGGATGCTTTTATCTTTTTCCCATCTATCCCAAGTCCTATTTCCCAAGGATAAAATTGTGTGCAGTTGAAAAGGAGGGTTTGGTAGGAGTTAGGAAGGAAGGACCACTTTAATTTTATTTGCATGACATCAAAACTTTATGCCAAATCTATCTTATTTACTTTCCCATTTTAACCTTTTTGACTCTTTCCATTGTCCATTGAACAAGTCAGTATAACATTGTATCACTGGCGTATAGAATAAAATATTGAATAAATATTTTGGGTACCCAGAGCTGCATTAGATGCTTTATATCCAAATGTTTCCTTTTGAAAGTAATAAATATTGCCTTTCATTTTGAATTGTAGGAAGAGGGAAATATATCTAGCAAATTGTTTCTGTTTATAAAATTAAGTGCTATGTATCATAGAGCTAGTGGTGTTGAGAAAAACTGCAGTTGAAAGTTGGAAGTGCCTTAGAAATTAGATCTGTAATCTTATTTTATAGATGAAGAAACTGAGACCCAGGAAGGGCAAGTAATTTGTTAAAGGTTACCCCATCTAATTAGAGGTAGGGCAGGAATTTGGTCCTAGGTCTCCTGAGTCCTTGGCCAGTATATGTCCCTTTTGTCTCATTGCCTCTTATAATAGTTATTTGAGGATGTGTGGGATCCTTTGTTACCTTAGTCCCATGATATGAAAAAATATTCAAATGAACGAGGTCTGCTTTGAGCCGTAGTTCTTCTTTCTATAGTTGTATTTAAGATCAGCACTTTATTTTGCCCTGAAATGAAAAGAACAAATGCACAATATTACATGCTAACATTTCTAAAGCTCCATGAATCACTGGAAATGATATAGACGCGACAACATCGATATAGTCTATGCCAATTATCGCGCCTCTCTTATGGGATAATTAGGAGATGTTCACTGAAATATGCTTTTCATTTCCATTCACTGGTAATGACCATGCACTCCTTCAGAGAAGATTTATTTTCCCTCCACCTCTGCATCTACCAAGCTAAGCACTTATTCTGAACTCATGCAAATGAAAGGTGTATATTCGATGCAAGAGAGTGTGTGTGTTTGTGTAATTAAGACATACATATTAACTTTTTAGCTGACACAAGGAGCTACAGCTTCAAAATATTGGAAATTTGCTCTGGATAGAACACATCTTCATGTCCTCTATTCTATATAAAACAAGCGATATTTACAGGAATAATTCTCTATGTAATTACACAATTATTAAAAACATAGTAGTGAAGTAGGAGCTTTTATCAAGTCATTCAAATTAGTGCTATTTCATACTAATCACTATCTACTTGAATGTGTATTGCTTGGATGTGACTGTAGGAAGCTCATTAAATAAATTTTCTTTAAAATTTAATTACTGGGAACTTCTTCAGATAATAATGATTATGGGTATAATTAGGATCTTTGTTCCTCTTTGTCGTTAGTCTAAAAGGTACAAAGACTCAGAGAAAAAGATCGAAATTGCATATCCAACACTTGGAGAAGTAGTTGTCACAGGCGTTGTAGAATATTAAAGAGCCCCATCCCGCAGTGGAGCAGCAAGATCGAAGTATGGAAATTGTAATTTGGCATTTAGTGATTTGCCTTTCATTTTCTTCCTAAATTGCCTGGGTTGTATTCGTGAACTATAAGGGAGAAACAACGGAAGCCCGTTTCCTTTACTGTCAGGCTGTAGAAGATGTCAGAAATTTATAATGTCTTCACTTATAACCACTGTAGGACCCAGACCCTGTACTTTGGGAGTTCAATAAACTTACATGAGAGGTGCTGTGTGTTGCCTTCACCGTGCCAAACAAAACTAGCCTATATGCTCGCTGGAGTTAATGCCTTTGATCCTTGTAATTCAGAAAGAGGCACAACCACTCTGACGCGTGAAGGTTTAAGACCCTCTTTTTAGAATGGTGATTGAACTTTTCTATGAACTGAAAGTTATAACAAAATGTTTCCTAAGATTACTTCATTTAGAAATAATAAACACTTTGAGAAGAACTACGGCATATAATTTCTGGATTTAAATACTGTAACGATCTCCCAGTCAAAGAGTCCCAAGCAGTACACAAAAACATTCTCTACTATGAAACTCTGAGCTAAGAAATGAATTGTGACTATTTTGTCAAAGACTTCTGATGACTGTCAAAAGTAAATATGTGTTAGTCATCTAAACCTGATACAAATTATGTTTGTAAAGTATTCAACATAAGAAGTTTGACAATAGTTTAGCTAAATAAGGAAGCCTCTTATAAGAGTGAAGAGGAAGGCTAGATTCTTGTTCCTACATTAGTGCTAAAGCACAGGATGAAGGGGGTTCCATAGATATTAGCAAAAAATAATGACTTTAGGTAGCAACCTTCTGACCTAGAGCCTCTACATTGTCTGTCAGCTAGGACCTTTGTGTGTAGGCTGCTGTGCTGGGCGTCCCATAAAGCATTCCAACTCTCCTTGTCATCAGAAGGATACAGAGAACCAAAGTGTCACCAAGCAGGTCAAAGCAAATCCAGAAAAATATAATTGGCTGTGTGAGACGGAAACTAATCGATATTTGCATGGTGTCTGAGCTGCTCTTAGCTTTGAGAGTTACACAGTCTACTTAGGGTCCCTGGAATCAGGTAGGATGAATAACAGCTATTGTTTTCACTTAGATGAGAGAGTCATATAGAGGCATAGAAGGAGGAAGGGGGGAGGGACAGCAACACCATCACTACCATCAAAACAATAACCTTCACCACAACTCAAAAGTTTTGAGTTTTATTTTCCTGTCACTGAAAAAGCCATTTTTCTGTCAAGAAGGCTGGAATATCCTTGACAGGAAATAAAAGATGTGGGTGTGGCTTTCTTCTCTTGGGCTTCTACAGGTTTCTACATTGTTTCCACAAGGATGGAAACCTTCTGTTCCATCCCAACACTCAGTATTAAATGTAAGACTGCTGCCTTTATTGATTAAACTCTAGGTTAGAATGTTTTTAGGCTACATTCCGCAAAGGACGGAAACCAGGGGCCCTTTTGTCAAAAAGGAAGAAATGCGATTATGGAAACGCCCACCCAGAAGTTGCTCTGTTCATTTTAATGGCCAGGATATGTGCCTGGCTTATTGATGTATCAAGGACTATGATTCTGCATCTGCCTTTCATTTCTCATATATGATCGCTTCAGCATGAAGATACGTGTAAGATATGGTCTTGATAGGTAGTTCAAGTGTGAGGCCTATGGGAGACATAAGTGATCATTTACATCTCTGGGCATCTTAAAAACTTTAGGACAAGTGACACCATCATTAGTCTAAATTTTAGGGATTACAATTTAGCATGATGAACGTATCATCCTCCCTCACACTCAGAGAGATTCACATACAAATAAAACGTCATTCTATTTAGATGTCTGCTGTTTGTGTTTCTTTAAATCATTAAGCAATGTTTAGGCAGATTATTAAATCTACAGTGGGATTTTTGCATCTTTAGTTCCCAGATGCGAGGTCATTTTGGATAGTTGATATGTTAATCGATGGTTGATTATCAAAATAGTATTTTTGAAGCAATAGTGTTGTCAGTGGAGAATGAGTGAGATGATCTCTAAAACCCCTTCTGAATCCAACATTGCTTGATTTGATAATCTTGAGTCTGCTGCCACAGACTGACACCTCCTAGGGGCAGTAGATTATGCTGGGGGTGGCTATGTAAGAATAGTAAATAAGAGGAAATTGCTAGGACAAAGGAAGCCTTAGGCAAAAATTAAGTGAGCATCCAATGTCTAATAGATACGCCAGTGGGAAATATGTCCCTTGAGGCTTCCTTCCTTCTTTTGATTCAGATTCTCAGCACCAGTCTCCATCTCTAAGTCTGACCTTTGTGGTGAGCCCCAGACGAATACAGCAAGCTGCTTCCTGGCTGTGTCAAAGCTTCGTGTCTCTAACTGAACTCATCATGGTTTCGCCCTCAAACCTTTTATTCTCCTGTTTCCAATCCTGGTTCTTATAACAGTGAACTAACAGGTTTCCCCTTCTCTAGTCTTGTTCTCATCAGATCAACCCTCCCCTCTAAGTCTGCATGATCTTCAGAGAATGAACCTGATCACGCTATTCTTCTTTTAACGTTCTTCATGGATCCCTCTTGCCTCCAGAATAAAGCTTGAGCACCTTGGGATGGTATCCAAGACTCTTCATAATCTGGTCTTCGTTGGCCTTTATGGGTTTTTGAATCAAGGGCACCCTCTAGAATGATTTCCCTCTGTACAGTGGAAGCTTTATAAGGTCAGGAACTTCACCTGTTTTGTCCTGATGTCACCTGGTCCATAGAAACCACTTAATAAATATTTGTTGAATAACAAACTGAGTGGATGAATACATGAGTGTCACTCCTTACCTCATTTTTATTATCTACCAATGTCAATTGCTTTCATTTCTCGGAAGGCACCATACTGTCCACACCTTCAAATCTTTGCTCAGATGTATCCTTCTTCTTGGGCACTGACTCCGCCTTTCTTTTCCTGGCTAATAATTCTCATCTACAAGACCTAGCTCAGAAAGTGTTTTTTATGAAGCCTTCCCAGAATCTCTAAGTGAAGCTAATCTACCTTCCTTTGTGCTTTCAGGACATTGCGTGCAAACTTCTATCCAGCTCTTACTCCAAATTACCTTGAAATGCAGTATTTATAGCTCTGTCTATCCCATTAAGCAATAATAAGCTCCTTAGAACCACACTTAGCACATAGTAGGTGCTCAAAAGCTATTTAACGAACTGATCTGCATGAACTAAGATTTCCTCATTCATTCGGGACAATGCCAGGTGTCATTTCCTCTGGGAAACGTTTCCAATCGACCATGCGGTGTATTGATCCTGTTAGAATTCCTACAATTCATCATCCCCAAATCTTCTTCCAACTTCATCACATACTGCTTTTTTGTTTGTTTTTGGTTTAACAGGTTTAATAGGTATAATTGACATACAATAAGCTGCACACATTTAAAGTGTATAATTTGATATGGTTTGACATATCTATACACCCATGAAACAACCACCACGATTACGAAAATTAGCACATCATCTATAACTCCTAAATATTTCCTTGTGCTCCTTAGCCTCTCTTTGTATTCCCCTCCCCAAATAATCACTGATTGACTTTTTGTCACTACAGATTCATTTGTATTTTCTAGAACTTTATATAAATGGAATCATAAATATATACTCATTTTTTTTTGTCTGCCTTATTTCACTAAGCATAATTTGAGTCCATCCATGTTGTTGGGTTATCAGTAATTCAATCCTTTTTACTGCTGAATAGTATTCCATTGTACAGATATACCACAGATTGTTTAGTCATCCAACTATTGATAGACATTGGGTTGGCTATTACAAATAAAGCTACTATGAGCAGTTATATGCAAGTCTTTGTATGGACAAGTTTTCATTTCTCTTGTGTAACTGCACAGGAATTGAATGGCTGAATCATATCATTGTAGGTGTATCTTTAACTTTTTAAGAAATGACCAAGTTGTTTCCAAAATAGTTGGATAATTTTATGTTCATATCAGCAGTATATGAGTGTTTCAGTTCTTCCACATTTTTATTAACACTTGGGGTGGTAAGTTTTTAAAAATTTTAGCCATTAAATTAGGTGTGTAATGGTATTTCACTGTGATTTTAATCTGCATTTCTTAATGATGAATGATATCAAGTATATTTTTAATATGCTTATTTGCTATCTGTATATCTTTGGTGAAGTCAGTATTAAGTGTTTTTCCCATTTTAAAAAAAGGTTGTTTGTTTTCTGATTATTGAGTTTTGAGAATTCTTTATATATTTTGGATACAAGTCCTTTTGCCAATATATGATTTGCAAATATTTTTTCCCACTTGGTGATTTGTCTTTTCATTTTCTTAACAGTGATTTTAAGAACAGAAATTTTTAATTTTGACCAAGTCTGATTCATCAGTTTATTCTTTCATGGATCATGCTTTTGGTGTTGAATCTAAGGTATCTTTGTTTATCCCAAGGTCACAAAGACTAATTCCTATGTTTTCTTTTAAGGTTTTAAACTATTAGGTTTTACATTTAGGTCTATGATGCATTTTGAATTAATTTTTATATTGGTATAAATCAAAATAAGTTGTATTTTGCATCTGAAATTTCAATTGTTAGGCACCATTTGTTGAAAAGACTATCCTTTTTCCAACTAATGCTTTTGCATCTTTGTTGAAATTCATTGATCCACATATCATATATGTATGAGTCTATTTCTGGACTCTATTCTCTTCCATTTTTCTATTCATTTGTCTTCGTACCAGTTGCCACACTTTCTCGATTACTGTGGCTTTATAATAAGTCTTGAAATCAGATAGCGCTAGTCCTCCAATTTTGTTCTTTCTCAAAGTTATTTTGGTTACTATTTTTTTCAATGTATTGTTTTGCGTCCTTGTTTTTACACTAGAACTGTAAGCTAAAAAGAGTTTGCAATGTTTTATTCTATCTTGGCCACCTGAAAATATTTCACCATGCATGTTAAATCCTTTTTTTTTTTTTTTTTGTCTAGCAATTTTGTCTGATTTATGCTTTTTCAATAAACTTAGAAATACGGCAGTCTTTCCCAGTCTCTTTGGAACTTGTTCTTGCCATTTGCCAGAATTCTTTGAGAATTTTTGAAACGTGACAGTTTCCCCCAACTTTAGTTAATCACGCAAAGCTCTCACATACTGAAAAACCAGTCATTCTATATGTCGGGAGGCGGGCTTTCCCCATAGAAGGAGAAGAAAGATAAAGAAAAAAATCCACACACATTAGTGACAATGATGCAGAAGGTGTTTTCTTGAACTCTAGACAATGAACGCTAATGGATCATTTATGCTGTATGCTGAAGCCTTTTGAATTCACGACAAGAGAAATCATCTCTGATGATGCTTTGCTCAGCCAAGTTCTCCAATCAACCAAATTACAAAAACTGAAACTTCAAGGAATGAGACCATCTTTGGAAGGACAAAAAGTCTGCTTGGCAGTTTGACTACTGAATAGCATGTGGAACAAGCTGGGCAATTTTCTAGAAAGGTACAAATGTGTACAGGGTCCATCATTCTGTGTGTTAACATTGTCTAGTCCTTTCTTTATTCTTCCATACTGCTTCCTTTGTAATACAGGGATAGTAGGTTTCTGCAATACATCCATCCTGACCCATTGGTCCAGATTCTAGATATGGGATATGACATGTGAAATTTTTCAGAAACTTGCAGGTGTTAAAGCATCTTTACATTGTCCTAGTCAGTCCCTCCTGCCACTGAATTGAAATCACTGTAACCAATTCAAGTGATTTAGGAGCAGAAAATTCTCCTTCTCATTAAAACCCAAATGGAAATATAAAATCTAAAATACAAGCTTTGTTTCAGAACCAAGGTAAGGATTGGGTCTTGAGTTAATTAAGCCACTCCACAGACGATAGTAAACACTTCTGAAAGGTTCTTTGAAGGGTCTATTTTGCAGATGGCTGGTAGGGTGGAAAGGCCTGTCCTGTTCTGATTCTTTTGCTCATCTATAAAATGAGTCTTCCTTGATACCACATATTGTAGGAGGTTGGAGCAATCATATCACAGATGTCATTTTATTGTGGTATGAAAACTTGCTCTTTGGAATCTGCTCTTGCCCTAAACACTTTAAATATTTTTTAAACAAGGACTTCTCATCAAAATATAAACTAAATTCTACAACATTTCCTTGTACCTAATTCTAAAGTATGGCCACTGAAAAATTAACCTATTTTTAAAAAAATGGTTTTTCTTCAGTGTAAACTATCTCAGTGTTTAATATTAATTTAATATTAATTTAATAGTGTTTAATATAAATGTTCTTAATAAAGAACATTTAATATCAATGGAAAAATCTATATTGAGAGGCTTATTTGATATTGCTTGCATTTTCTGTAATGGATAATTCATCCATTCAACAAATATTAAGTAAACACCTATTATGAGCTACTGTTTGGCCACTAGGTATGCAATAATGGACAAAACTTCATGAACAAGCATTTGTGTTCTTATTCAAGATGGGGGAAAACTGAGGAAGTTAGAGTTAGTTTGTTGGTATTCTGGCCATGAAGCTATGGCATGGTTTTAAAGTTTTGATGCTCTGAATGACAGTAAAAGGTTTACTATCGCCTTTGTGGTTTTAAATTCTAAGCCCTGCAAGGGCAGGCTCATAAGTTTCCCCACAACTGGATATCCAGTGTTCAACATGGTCCTTATCGTATATTAAGGTGCTCAGTAAGTATTGAACCATATGAGTAAAATTATGAAAATATAAATATTTCCTGAGGTCATGAACTATAAGAGAAGAAGCTGAGGGTTCATAGAAGCTCAATGTTTTGGTCTTTGTAGGCTAAGCAAATGTCAGATAGTGTTTAGTTTAACCTTACAATATGCTTTTAATTTTTTAATTTGTTGGTGAAAATCTGTGACATAAAACCAACATTTGGGACATGAGGGTTTCTCTTTGAGTCCACAGTAGTAAAAGGATGGCCTTTTATTCTTGAGCACCTTCCTTAATAATATATCTTTATTAAAGTACCTTTTATTATGGATGAATTTGATCATCATAATTGTTGTTGCTCAGGCTAATGGTATTTGTAAAATCCAATGGTACAAAACTCAGACTTTATTTTAGATGGTGTATTGGGAGAGAAAAAGCCAAAGCTCTTATTTGAGCATTTTTCATCTGGAGATGAATCAAAGGCAATTAACAGGAACAATTCTAATTAACTGACATAATTAAAAAACTAATAATGTTTAACATTATTGTTTCATACAATGACATTAGCCTTAACCGTCTAGCAACACATCAAGGCCTCATTTCCATAGTCACAGAGTATATTATTTATCCTAGACTTCTCTGGTAACCAGTTTGACAATAGTAACGGTAATGTGGGTTCCTAAATTGTTTTGCCATACAGCTTCATAATTTATGCCGTTGGCAGTAATTGTAATGTCTGTATAATTTCCTTTTAATTATCAACTAATGAAATTTACGTTCATTGGGGTA
This sequence comes from Balaenoptera acutorostrata, assembly GCF_949987535.1. Lineage (NCBI taxonomy): Eukaryota > Metazoa > Chordata > Mammalia > Artiodactyla > Balaenopteridae > Balaenoptera > Balaenoptera acutorostrata. Next base: position 20,113,599 of record NC_080076.1, read on the forward strand.
AAACAAATATTCACATTCAACTTCCAATCACCTGTCCATGCTTTCATTTAATTTTCCTAAGTTTGGTGCCTTTTATTTATATTTTTAATATCAAACTGTGAGAGGAATATTAACATTTATTTTCTGATTAGTGCTCAGGGAAATATTGATTATGTGGTTCTTTTCTCTTCTTTGCCTTTAAATTTCAGTGTGTGAATTTTTTAATTCAAGAAGATACATACTTCCTGGTTTTTTCACATTAAACTCCAAGGAGTTTAAGTGGAATTAATTTAGTAAACTTTAATTGCAGAATAATGTCTGCCTGTTCCCTTATCTCTTGATTTATTACAGGCATTTATTTCTACTTTGAAAAATTCTCATCAGTTTCCCAGGGAATTAATTTAGATTTCTAAAAAGAAAAAAAAATTGCATCTAAATTCAAATTAAGATGCTAATTACAATAATTATTTCATCACATTATATAGAAACTTTGTATATATGAGTATAGCAATTTTGAGGCAAAAAATATTATTTTTTCACAATCCTAATTCTTGCAACTTTGAACAGATGAGCTTCTTAGTTTAATTAGTTGTATACAAAGACACTGTCCCTCAAAAGAAGTTATGCTGAATGCCAATCAACTGCTAATTTGAAAAACTGATAATAAATAGTCTTTGTAAGTGAGCTCAGTGTCAATATGAACCCACCAAAGTGAGATGAGCTTATGATTAGTAAACTATGGGGGTCGATCATTAACAGGCATGAACAGTACACTTTGGAGCAGAGAGATCCACACTCATGGACTGTGCTTCTCCAAATGGGAAAAAACTTATTGAAAAAGTGATTATAGCTTTACTATTATTATTAAGAAGGGGAAACACTTCGGGAAGAACATTTGTTTACTCTGCACCTGGCCCGGATCATTCGGGACCATTCCCCTGTGTACCCAGTCATTGGATGGCCACAGACTACACACCCAGGGTTTAATTCTGTGAAACAAGCTGCTGGGAGAGTTGATGAAAGAGCATGTGCACCTCAGTATTGGGGTAAGGAAGATTTTAGCAGTTCTGTCTGGTTCTTTTGATTGGGGGAAAAATCAAGGATTTTTGACTCTGGTTTTTTTGAGGTGGGGGGGGAATTAATTCAAATTATTTCCCTTTGTACCTTCTGAGATAAATGTAGACTTGGTGCCTAAGTGTAGATAATATACATGCACTGAGAGTAGAGTTAATGGATCTGTTCTTAGGGATTTAAAAATTTTTTCACTAGACTGGGGACAAATGTATTTTAACTTAGCATACTCATGCAAGGTACCCATTATAGTCATTTTTCATTCACTTTTCTTGGAAAGCTTGCTAAAAATAAGATTTTTGGACTTGAGTTTGTTACTGACCTATGCTAAAATTTTGAAGCATGTTGTGCTAGGAAGATTGCAGGATTTGGACCTAAAATAAATAGGTCAGCTACTTACTATGTAAAGACAGTAAGAGACTTTACTTCTCTGATCCTTGATCCTTGGCTTCCTATTTTGTAAAATGGAGATGGGTAAAAATACCTGCTACCTCTGAATTCATATGAGAATTAAATGAGATAGTAGAGGCCAAAATGATTTACAACTGTAGTCCTAAACAAATAAGACACTGTTACAATTATTCTCTTTTGGTCTTCAGTTAAAAATGGAACTAACTTAAATACAACTTCCATTTCGTAGAACGTTTACATCTATTAATAGACACTCAAAGTACATATTTTCCGGAGTAAATCTATGATTTATCTTTGAGTAGTGAAGACTATTTTATAAGTATAAATTCTGACCTCCTAACATAACTGTTCTCTAATTTTGGATTTTTCATATTGATAACTTTACTTCTAAAATTATACACATTTTTAGTAGTAAGTCTCTGATAGATTGTAACAGTCACATTATTAAATATTAAATTTTCCACTCAGTTGATTTTACTAGAGGCTGAAACTACACTATGGCCATTTTTAACAGTGATGAATAAGTAGTTATGTAGTCTTGGGACTCCCTGAGGTCATCTAGGGAGTCCCAAAATAATTCTTAGGTAAATCTCCTATGGCTCAGATTGGGAATTTTACTGCTTGATCCTTCAATTTAAGCAATTTCCTTCTAGTTTTGATAAGCCAAACATAATAAATTCATTTAATGTACAAAATGAACCACTACTTGTTAAAACAGAAACATAGGCAGTGAATGTCTTGATGATCATGTGAATAATTATTTTAATGTTTAGAATGTCCATGGCAAATTGCATTGGTCAATGTAGGTTTGTAAGATTTATATTTGGGCTCTGTATTACTTGTGCCATTTTCCTCTTATCATAAGAAGCCTTGGAATATGGTAAAAAAAAAAACAACACAAAGCCACTATTAGAATTGATGCCCCTTTTTGTTACCCATAATTTGCAATGCTCTCCAACCTGAAAACATCATCAATATAAACACTATCTGTTGACTGTTTGCAATGTGTTTGGATGACAAAGGTATACTATATTTTTTATTATTTTTAATTTTTATTAAGTTTGGGAAAGCATCCTAACAAGGTAAAAACAAAAATTACAAGGTAGCTTATAGCCAGTGTAAAATGAATGGTAGAAGTAATAGGTTTATGGTAGACTTTTAGTTGGTTTGGGGCAGATATATCAGTATTGCTTTTGTCACATCTTCAGGGAAGCAGTACTTGTTGAAAACACAGGATGCCATCCTGTGCATCCCGCTGGCACCCTTTACTAATTCTGTGACCTTGAGCAATTTATTTTCTCCGTGTCTCAGTTTATTCACCTGTAAATGAGACTAATTATAGTATCAACTTGCTAAATTAGTACTTTCTATTATCATTTTTATCTATGTTATTATCATCTATGATTTTTATCTTCCAGATGAGAAAACTGAGGAACAAGGAGGGTAAATAACTCACCTAGTAATATATCTGGGATTGAAACCAAGCTCTTAAACCCTATGCTGCTTTCCTTTTCAGTAACTCTGCATATACAAATGCACAGACAACTTCTGAAAAAAAGTGCATTTCCAATTTTAACACAGGTGGTAAATGTATCCCTAAGTTATCACTGAAACTTGAAAATCTGGAATTCATGAGTGAAACTCAATAATGGAAGAAATTCCCAATTTAGTTGAAAAAAACCAGCTTTAATGCATGGAAATATACAACAAGTTGAATTGTAATTAATGCTTTAAATATGAGTTTGAAACAATGACAACAAAAATGTCAAAAGATAGCCTTGATAAATTGCAAATTAAGTGTTCTAGCTAATAATTATTGCACTAGCCACTATTTAGAGAAATCAGGAGAAAGATACTTTTTTCCCCCTGATTGAGGAGCACACTACAAAACCCAAGAGGCTGTTCCAGCCTCTCCTAGGTTCAGCTATGAGTAATAGAATAACCCCAAGAAAGAGTGACTTAAACAAGATAGAAGTTTATTTCTTTGTCACTTCAAGAAATCATGAAGTCTAGAGCTGGTATGGCAGGACATTGTATTAGGGTTCATTCTCTCTTGTTCTATCTGTGGGTTTCCTTTGCATTGATCCTTATGGTTCAAAGTGGCTGCTGGAGCTCCAGCTATTAAGTTTATATTCCAGCTGTTTGGATGGAGAAGAGAGGGAGAGGGAGAAGGATCTTCCGCTTATCTTTAAGGATGCTTCCTGGAAGCTGTACAATCAAATTCTGCCTCTATTGTACTGGCCAGAAGTTAGTTGCCTGACTCAACTGATTGCAAGAGGCTGGGAAATACAGTCTTTCTTTTTTTTTTCTGGGTAGCTAAATGATCAGATAAAAGTATTTCTGTTACTGAGGAGGTGAAGACAATTGTCAGTTTCTGCCGTACTGCCTCATAAATCACCATTTATGGGCACCAGCTCAAATACTTTTTGACAGGCTAGCCCACATCCTGACAAGATTCAGAAGTAAAAAAGTGGATGGAGACTCTGGTCATTTTCACACCCTACCATAACTTCTTTCTTGTCCTGGCTGAGTGACTAAATGGCTTGGTGGAGCTAAGTTATCATCACCATGTCTTTACTTCTCTCCACATCTGTAAGCATCAATCACTTGCACTAGGGTTACAGATGAGAAGAGCCAATGAAATAACCCCAGATAAACTTTTTTAAGCAATATACTGTGATCCCCAGGTTTGCCAAGAAAAATGTGGAAAAATGAATTCTCCACTTCGTTCTCAAAAATTGAACACGTTCCCACAGTCTTCCTGAGAAAGCTCTATATGTGCAAAAAGGAAAAGAAAAGATGTGCATGGATTTGCAAAGTATTTGCAAAGCAAATAATAATAGCACACTTCATAAGCCATGCTCAGGCCTGTGTTTAAATAAGAGACTGATTATGTGAACAGACCGTGGACTGAAACAGAGTCCCAGATCTCAATTTGTAGTTGTTGTTTTTGTTTTTTTGGTGTTCTACATGATCTTGAAAGATTTATTTAAGCTCTATGAATGTTGTTTTCCTCTTCTGCAAATGAGAGACCAGAATTAGTACCCTATTCCTTTCCTCGCAAGGGAGAAAGCAAATTAGTATAAAGCTGGGGCAGTTATTTGAGTTCCAAAGAGAAAGGTATAAGCAATTTCTTATAAATTCCTACAGGGAAGACCATTATTATTAATCTATATATTTTTCTCTACCAAGAAAGCTCTTCCAATCCATCTCTGCCATCTCATCCTTCAGGATGACTTCACTGATATCCCCTGGTTAAATGTAGATGTGCTTCTTCCTTCTCTAACACTCATGTGGTCCCTGACCCTTGCAGGATGTATTTGTATCTGTAATGTGACTTTTATGATCCTATCATGCTTTTTCCCCATGATCTATTGGATGGTATAAGAGGTTAAGCACTCAGGCTTTGTGAGCAGAAATCAACTGGGTTCAAACTCCCAATCTACAAAGTTTACTTTGTAAACTTCATTAATTTAACTTCCTAAGCCCCAATTTCCTCAACTGTAAAGTAGATGTAATTAATACCTGTTTCATAGGACTTTTCAAAGCATTATGATGATGTGTGTAAAGCACATTAATCGATCCAGCTCTAGAGCAAGAGCCTGATAAATGAATGCTATCATCATTTTAGTGAAATTATCAAAGATAGTGATTTTTTTTTATTGCTGTGTCCCCTGAAACTTAAATACTTGTTGGATAAGTAGTTAATGAAAATATTTATCTTTTTTATGTACAGTGAGTGGTAATCATAAGATCATACAGTTTGCAAATGGCAGGACTGCAATTTTAATCCAGGTTGTCTGATTCCAGACTTCCTGTGAGTAGTTATCAGGCTTTCCTCCAGACCACCGAGGCTCTCATAAAGTAGCACACAGGTGCCTCCAAGGACTCTCAAGAGTTCTGTCTGCGGATGATTGTGGGGCTCCACTGGGATTGACAAGTCATCTATGATATCTCCTGAGCGTCTCTATGTGCTGATGGATTTCAAACACTGGACTCTGCCACTTGAACTTGACTCAACCTTTGGCCCTTGGAATTGGAAGGTAGTGCTGGGCATCCCCAGTGCAGGGCTGTGTTTTCCCCAACACACTGGGACAACTCAGCCCTCTAGCACATGGTGCCCTGCACTGCTGCAACTCACAATTCCTGCCCTGGCCCTGGCTCTTCAAAACGCTCTCTCGATAGTGGCCATGTGATAACGCCTGCCCTGATCCCCATGATGGGACAGACTGTTCTATCATTATTCCCCCCATGGATAGGGACCTCAAATGCAGTACTATCCATATTATTTCTCAAATATCCATGCTATTAAGGGGAACACACATATTCACTGAAAATATTCCAACTGACTTGGGTGTGCGGGAAAAATAGACTCAAAGTGATGTGATAGGGTTATGAATGTGCATTTAGAAACACAGCTACACACACATACGCACACACACACAGACACATACATATGCACACAGCCTTATGCGCATACGAGATCCCTCTGTGACATCTCACTCCCTCTATCTCTGGTTTACTCTCTAGGGAGCTAGGGCAGAGGAGTTGGGGGTAAGGGCTTTGAGAGATGGAGAAATCTTTCAAGAGTTTACTAGTTGTGTAATTCACATATATGTAATTAGATGGCTATTATACATGATGAGACATGCCAGTAGACTGATTTGAATGATATCTGCAAAAACCTACCAGAATGCCTACAGACATCCCTGAGTTTGTGGGACTATAATACTCCTTGTGGTCTACAAATACTCTTTGAGCATTTTGTCTTCATCTGCGTAATTTCTGTCTTCACAAAGAGAAACTCGGGGAGTTGCTGTTGCCATCATTTTGCTGTTGCCCAAAACTGCTTTAGAATTCTTTTTTCTAAAAAAATAAATAAATTTATTTATTTATTTTTGGCTGTGTTGGTTCTTCATTGCTGCACGTGGGCTTTCTCTCGTTGCGGTGAGCGGGGGCTACTCTTCGTTGCGGTGCACGGGCTTCTCATTATAGTGGCTTCTCTTGTTGCGGAGCACGGGCTCTAGGTGCGCGGGCTTCAGTAGTTGTGGCTCGTAGGCTCAGTAGTTGTGGCTTGAGGGCTCTAGAGCACAGGTTCAGTAGTTGTGGCGCACGGGCTTAGTTGCTCCGCAGCATGTGGGATCTTCCAGGACCAGGGCTCGAACATGTGTCCCCTGCATTGGCAGGCAGATTCTTAACCACTGCACCACCAGGGAAGTCCTAGAATTCTTTATTGGAATAACAAAACTGGGACACAAACTTTTAATTAGTCAAAGAGTGCAAGATATATGTTTTAGAGTTACTTTCTCAATTTTAGAGAAATTTTTCGAGATCCCTGGGAGGTAACTTCGGGAGATAAGGTGGCAGACCAGGCTGGATAGCAACATTTAAAATTAAAAATAACCAGTGAGGACAGAATCATGTCATTTTTCTGTGATGCTCACATGATTACTTTGAGGTCAGTCTTCAAAGATGAGTTAGAAAAATATGCTTCTGGTGATGGCGACACCTTGGGAATGAAAGTATGTGAGCCTCCTAGAACAGGGGTACCAGGAACCGGGCCTCGCAGCAGGCGGGGAGCGGCAGGCTGGCGAGCAGAGCTTCATCTGCCGTTCCCCGTCACTCACGTTACCGCCTGAGCCATCTCCCCCTCCCCGCCGTGGAAGAATTGTCTTCCATGAAACCGGTCCCTGGTGCCAAAAAGGTTGGGGACCGCTGTCCTAGAGTGTTTAATTTGAAGGAGATCCAACAAACCTGAACATACAAAATCTGAAGTTTGTTAAAAATTGACAGCTTTTCCTTAGGGTTGTGCTTTGTTCCGTTTAGCTCTTTGCTTTTTCAGATCAGTGGATGACTCTCTTTCCTGGGCTAGACTTAATTTCGGGACTTTTTAAAATTAGCAGCAAAGCAGAAATAGCACACCAAGAGATGGAGACCAGGGCACTTTTCTACCCTGCTGTTTTGCTCTATCTCAAGTGTGTTAAATACCACTCTGGTTCAAGTCCTTGGCTTAAAATAATCTTTTTTCCAAAAATCCAAGGCACTTAGTGGGGAAGATGATACAAGGCAAACTGCTTTAAATGGAGGTGTTTTGCTGACCTTTTTTATTACCTCCCCAAGGCAGAAATGATCAACTTTTGTGAAAGCCAATCATAAACCCATTACCTTATATGACATGAGACTAACAGACCCCTCTATAACTTAGCGGCAACATTACAGTTAATAAGTAAAATTTTGGTTAGGAAAGATTTCTTAAGGGAACTTTGAAATCATTACACACCCTGTTTGTTGCAACATCTGAGTTTTATCTTTGGGAAAACTATCGAATCTTTTAGTATCACTTTGTAATATACCACGATTTGTTAATTATATTTTATTTCTGTAAGAGAGGAAAGAAATCGTTAGCCATACAATGAGTGTGAGTGAGTTTTAAGTCTAGAAAGGGAAATTTGACCAAACCTCTCCCAGATTTCAGTGCTTCTCAAATTTAATGTGTGCAGGGATCACCTGAGGTTCTCGTTCAATTGGAGATTTGGATTCAGTTGGTTTGACTGGAGCCTTAGTTTTTAATTTCTAACAAGATCCCACAAGACGCCAACGTTGTTGGTCTGAGGGCTGCTCTTTGGGTAGCAAAGATCTCAGAAAATATTCCTTTCTGTGGAGTTCTTATTAAAAATATATAACAAAAACATATAACACAACCTCCCAGTTAAAACTTCGATACACGCTCTGCTGTGATTCATGACATTCTGGGTTCTGGAAGTCATTAGGGGACTCAGTACAGCAATGTGCATATTTCTGTGTGTATTGCGCGTGGGATCAATTAGTGGTGGACCAGAGCAGGTGTTGTCTGATTGGTGAACGGCCAGAGGAGTGAACCTTTGTAGTTATTTCAGGTGTGGGTGTATTCCATTTTTAAAACAATAAAGATCAGGGCTGGTGGTCTTGAGGATCCAAAAACTCAGGGGCATATGGTACCTTTGGGTGAGCACATAAATCTTCAATGTGAGAAAGAAAAGGAACTCTTGGGTCTAATTAAAAAATTTGTTAGACACAAAAACCCTGTCAGATATTTTGCTTTGATGTGAATTCTTCCACAAAAATAAGGACTTAGTCATGATGAAGATCAAGGCGGTTACAAAAGCAATACAAACCATGAAAACAAAGAACTCTCCCTAGGGAGGCCATCAGGATTTTCTCTACATTTGCTGTTATTACTTATTCTGCAATATACTGTGTTTGAGGATATGCAGGGCCTAGACCTTAGTGTCCAAATGTGCTCTCTCGTATCAGGGAAATTAATCTAACTAATTCTTTCTTTCTTTTTTTTTTTTTAATAAATTTATTTATTTATTTTTGGCTGTGTTGGGTCTTTGTTTCTGTGCGAGGGCTTTCTCTAGTTGTGGCAAGTGGGGGCCACTCTTCATCGCGGTGCGTGGGCCTCTCATTATTGTGGCCTCTCTTGTTGCGGAGCACAGGCTCCAGACACGCAGACTCAGTAGTTGTGGCTCACGGGCCTAGTTGCTCCACAGCATGTGGGATCTTCCCAGACCAGGGCTCGAACCCGTGTCCCCTGCATTAGCAGGCAGATTCTCAACCACTGCGCCACCAGGGAAGCCCCCAATCTAACTAATTCTTGATCGTTATCTCAAGAATGGCATATACAGGCTACCATGGCTAGATACTCTGGAAGCATAGATGCAAGAAAGCGTGCTATTCACACACTGCTGTAGAATCAGGTCAGAATGATCGTTTAAGAGTATGTTTAGAGAAGAGCAATGTCACATGTCAGTTTGTAATAAGATTTTCTAAGTCAATGTAGAGCTGAAAGTTATTGCAAATTTCTACTTATACATATTTTCTAAATATGTTCAGATTGACAAAGAACTTGAGTCATGCTCTGTATATTCTCTGAAGGATGGATCCAGTGTCCTACAAACCTCATAGACTGGCCAATTTATGTTTCAATGGAACCCCAGTCCTACAAGGTATTTTGAAAACATGAGTCCCATTTTCACGTGTATGTTGGAAATGTTGCAGAATATATGTTCCTTATCAAGATTCACAATTCACTCTAATCAAGTGAAGACTCTGAGACATCCTGTGATGTAAGAATTCTTATTTACCCTTATTTCTCTCTCTGGTAAACTATTAAGACCCTGCACAACACTTTTGAAAAAGGAGCTTCTGATCCAGCTTTTATATATCAGTGGTGATTTTTATATGATCAAATATCTGTGACTTCTGTTTATTGTTTGACTGCAGCCATATTATGTTCATTGTGTCAGAGTTCAGATAATTTTAGTGAGATGGAAAGACTGGTAGAAAGTTCTGGGAAATTCCTAGCTAATTCCATATACATACAGGGGTAATTTCTAATTTCCAGAATATGGTGATGAAATTTTGATCTCTTGTGAATACCACATTTGCTCCTTTAGATAGGAACCCTTGAGATGAAGTTCTAAAGTGAAGAGTCAGGAGCCTAATATAATTCTTCCTATAAAGGTGCAATTAATATTCTTTTATTGATTGATTGACCAAAACTATCTATAGAGTAGCAATTACTATAGGCCTTGAATTTTACTGGGTGCTTTGGAAAGCACAAAGGGCAAACTTTCTGGCTTTTAAGAGTTGACAACATAATTGGAGAGATAAGACAGCCTCTCTTGAAAAGTTAAATAAAAATAAAGACCATATATATTTAAATGTCACATGCATGATATAGATATTTTAGACAATGGATATTTAGCAAAGAGGGATGTTGCATCCTCCTGGAGGATGAGACAATTTCTCATTCCTTTGCTCACCCTCAAACCTACTATAGAGTTTTGTTGCGCTGCATTGGATTCTATTGGTTGGCTTGAGTAGTCAAAGAGAGCTTCAAGGAGCACAGTGGGCTTGAGAACTTTCTCACCTGCTGGCTATGTAAGCTCAAAAGGCTTTCCTCCATTTAAGTGGTGCAAGCAGCCTCACCGCAAAAAAAAAGTTGGCACAAGAGCAAGCAAGAAAGTTAGAAGAAATTATGTAAGAGGATCTTCATACTCTACTTTGTGAGGCCACAGCATTCGACAGACAAGCTTAAACCAGAGCTAGAATCCAACGAATAAATCCCTTTGTGCACAATGGTGGAAAAACTCACACACAGCTATTTTTTCTCTCTCCCTCAAATAAATATTACTCAGCATCCACTTCTATAACCGTCAGTCTTGTCAGTCTTAAAGCTCACCCTGTGTCCCGAAAAAGATACTATAGGTCCTACAGACACTCATGTATCCTCCACAGATGTATCTGCCTTGCAGGATATTTTCATTTGCTCTGAAAGGTAACAGGAACATCTTTCCTTGGTTTCTGTGGATTTAAAGTTATTTTTAATTTTTACTTCCACTATGATTGTTTCTCTAACTTGGGACTCATTATCCAAAAAAATCTCTGACAGGGAGAGTAAGGGAGAAGAATCATCGGGGCCCAAATGAACAATATCTAGTCACCTATACACTGATTAAAATAATCTGTTACTTGGGGAATAATTTGTTTCTGTCAGTTTTCTTTTGTCTATTATTCCCATGCAGGTGTTCAAATTCCACTGTGTCCATATATCCATGGTGATGTCTTTGACTATATTTGCTCAACTCGTTGAAAGCTAAATGGACCATAGAGAAAAATCTGATGAATTGGGTGAGATGGGAATGCAAGAGAGAAGAGGACCACAGTGTCAGTGGGATTGCTATGGTGCAAGGGACTTGGGGGAAAATGGTGCTTCAGGGATGAATTCCATTGACTCCTATACTCTTGTAGCTTCACTGTTCCCTGTGACTGGCCACGGGGTCTTTGCAAGCCGTTTAACCTCTCTGAGCTTTCTTTTCATAATGGTGAGCTTGAAACAATGCTATTTACTAGTTTGTAACAGGCTTTGGAATCCCTGTATGCTGTCGATTGCTTGATATTAACAATAATTGCCTACAGAGTTTTCCAAACCATTTACATGAAGAATCTCTGCACTTTGATGTTGTTACAATATGCTAATAGTCAACCAGTGTGGAACAGGATACTTTCCTACACTGAGCTGACACACTCTGCCTGCTCAAAGCAAGTGCATTCCATTTTAGACTCGCATTTTTTTTTCTGTTTCAAGCTTACAACTGTCTTGGCATTAGGAAATGAAAATCTTTTTTACGTCAGCTTTCCTCTACACTTCTATTGTCCCACGGTGCTTCGGAAACCATGCATGTATCTCCCTTCCTGAAGCAGTGATGGACACATTTCTGCATAGGTTGTGTGTAGCTGTGGTGAGAGACTTTCGGAATTCCTGTGAACAAAGAAAGCTTTGTGCTGAAACGTAGCTTAAAGGAATGGCATGAAGCATGAGGAAATTTGCAGGAACCAACCCAAAGGAGAAATTGTAGGAACTAAATTTCAACCAAGAACAATGTAAATAAATCTGACTTGCACAGACTACATAAACCAGAGAGACAGCAGAGAGGAACAGAAATGTTAGTGACCTGGTCCAGGTTTCTAACCTGCCTGGAAGGACATGTGGCAGATGAAAGGGTGGTAGAGGTTGCTGGAAAGGTATTTTTGGCAAAATTTACAATTTCTCCCCTTTGGCCAAGAAATGAGTCAACCAACAGGACTTTATGATAACATATCAAGTGGAAAAAAATGAAGGCATAAAAGAAACACAAATCACAGTCTCTTACCTTGAGAATCCTACAGTTTAGTTGGTGAAACAAGACAATCACTCCCTAGTTAAGCTCCTATTTATGTTGGGAATCAGTGGATTTCACAAAAACATGCATCTTGAATGAAGAATAGGATTATTTGGAAGAGTGTCTTGCAGCAGGGTCTGAGTTTCCAGGAGTTGGAATATCATTCGCAGTTGTTCAGGTACTTGATCTAGTTTATCACTGTATTACCGGCATCTGGGAGAGTTCCTGCCATATAACATTCAATATTTGTTGAATGAATGGATTACTGAATAAAAGTGAAACCGAGCAGTGTGAGTATAGTAAATATGAATTGGGGTTCAGATGACAAGGATTCCCTTTTTCATCCATTGGAATGGGTTGGGCCATCAAAACAGCAAATATAACAGCAAGAGAAAACCTACAGGGATTTTTCTGTTTAATGAAGTACAGGGCAGTCCAGTGCCATCGAAAACCTAGATCATTCCATGTTTCTGTTTTGCCATCCTTACTATGTAGCCTTTGTCCTCACCGCTGTCACCTCATGGTCACAAGATGGTGGTTGCTGGTATAAATATCACATATGTGGTTTGGGCAGGGAAAAGGGGAAAGGGGCACTAGAAAGAGGGGGAAAAGCTGAACTTCTCCTATGGAGGTTTTGCCCTTTATGTTTGTCAGTTTCTCCTTCCCCAAGGATTCTTGCAGGCATTTTCTTGTCCAGAACCATGATAGGAGGCTATTTCTAACTGCAAGGGAGTCTGAGACCTTAAGAGTCTGACAGCTTTCACCTTTGTCTCTCACAAGGCATTACCAAGTAAAGAATTCAAGTAGATTTCTGGAGAGATAGACCATGAAGGGAGAGAGAGAGAGAGGTTAGGTAAAATCTCAATGTCTGATGGCTAGTCAATGGTGGGATTGGGATTAGGACCCACTTCTGTCTGTCTCTGAGGCTTGTACACTTAACCTTTCCTTTTCTAGCTCTGTGGTAATGTGCAATTGTTTAACCCCTTGTAAGACTTAGTTTCTCCTTTTTATATAATGGGATAGTTATAAATTCAGAGGCTTTTAAAAAAATTAACAAAAATAATGTTTATAAAATATTCAGTCATATACACACACACATATGAAATGAACACAAAACTGAATGACCGCCCTATTGACATATGAAAATCAGAGATTTACACACCAAAACCAGGTCAGACAATCCCTTGTGTAAATGATACAGTTATTTTATTATAGTAGCAAACTGATACAGAACTTCACTGGAGTCAAGATGCACGGCAAAAGATAGTTACTTTCTCCAAGATTGACAGCGTACCGTTTGCTGTTCCCCAAAGCAGCAGCAGTGGTCACGGGTGTAGGTATTAAGGTATGGATGAGTGAGGGTCATATCAGACTTTCTGGAAACACATCAGGCTCTCTCTGAGTCCATCCTCTTATACATAGGAGCTTTCTGCATTTGTTAGCCTGTGTCCTGCCAGGCCAGCTCATCTGGGCCAGGTGCAACCCCTCAACCTTGGAGTTACACAGTGGACTGTAGATTGCAGGGTTCTATAAAATGCAGGCATAAGCAAAGACCCTGCTTAAACTACAGTTGGACTCGGCAGTGAAGTGCAACCAGTGCCCAGGACATTACTAACCTCAGGGCCAGAAAGCTAAAAACAAAACCACTTTACAAAATTCAGTTACTTTTCTAAAAAAGTAGACTGACAGCGGTTGTACAATAAGATGTGCTAGTGATTTCTTTTTAAACAGAAACCTATACCAGGAGAAAACTGAAAGCTAGGATTTACACTATTACATATAATTACAGAGTAATGAGGCTGATAGGCCACCTGTGGTTCTCACTCTCTATAACTCACAGCCATAGACTTGCCTTTCCGCTGCCGGAAAGTCTTTCTTGACTATGCACTGCTTAAATATAAGGGGGGTTGTAAAACTGTTCAAAGAACTAGATGCTAAAAGTTCTTAGCAAGAAAATTATTAGGTAGGTATTTTTTAAAAGACATGGATACAATGTTTTTAATTTCTTTTACCTAACATAAAAAAAGATGACATTTTAGAAAATATAGGAAAGCAAAAATAAAAAAGGCACCGAAAAGTCTATAATTTAAACATAACCACTAATATTTTGATCTATTATTTTCTAGTCTTTTTCTTACATATTTATTGATTAGTACTATATATATATATATATTTAGCAACTATGTTATATATTTTTAAGTGCCCGCATGACTAACATAATAAAGTGAACATTTTAAACATATTATTAAATACTTTTTACCACTTGCATCAATCAACATACAGTCTAAATAAACTGATTTCTAAAGCAAGAGAACCAATGTATAGTTCCACTTGTGTTGAAGAATATTCATCATTTTTAAACCTACAAGCACTAAATATTTCATTTTATTTCATTATAAACAAATAAAAATTGGTATGTCTTCAATTTTTAGAAAATATTATCTGATTACTGCAGATTTAAAATTTTTCCATGTGTTTTTTGACCAATTATATATTATCTTTTGCAAATTACCTGGTCTTTTCCTTTATATAGTTTGGTGGGAAGTGGGAATGGAAGGTTTTATTTGTTCCTTATTGGTTAGTAAGAACTATTTCTGTAAAAGAATAATAAACCTTTGTCATTTATTGTAAATATTTTTCTCGGTTTGATATTTGGCTTTCTTATGGTCATTTTCAGTCACAGAAATGTAATATTCTCATGTGTTCAAATCTCAGGGACTTGGAAAGAATTACAAACGTAAATGCATAAGTAAATAAATCTTTCTAATCAGGACATTCCTAAAATAGTTTGTAAATGGGAACGGGTATATTTGTGTATGCAGGTGGTTGCTGGCTAGTGCTGGTCCGGCCCCACTCCTCTGCCTCTCTCAGGGTGGCCAGGTTAAAAATGCATTTGCTGCAATTGCTTTACGGAAAGGTACGGGTGAGGTGCTCTTTTTGCTGCTCAGAGATGGATAACCTTGTGAAGAACCCAGTCAGAGAGCGAGTTACTTAAAATAAAATGGGAGGAAGACTTTTAAGAGATGGAACATCTGTGATAAACTCATTTTCTGTGTGAGCACTGGTGGAGATTCCTGTCTAGGTCAGCTGAACGGCATTTCTATAGCAGTTGAAAATTCATTTCATTTCATTATCAGAACTGTTCAAGCACCCCGGTTTGGATCAGGGGACAGCTTCTTAAACCTGCAGGAAGCTCATTTACCCCTGCTGAGACTCCAGTTCCCTTTCTTATGGGAAGGTAGAGCTGGCTCGCTTACAAATCCTGGCAGATACAAATGTATAGATATATATCTCCCTATATACATCTTCCCTGATCATATATATAAATATGATTTGTATTGAAGGAATGTGAACATTTCCATCTCGAGCAGCCTTCATACTCTCCTTTTTCTGTTTGATTTTGGTCTGCTTCAAGGCTACTCTCCCAACCCCTTCATCTGTTAAAAATACTGCTCTCGGTGCATTAGTAAACAGAGAATCACAGCGGAACAAAGGACAGAGCGTCAATTCTCTCAACAGCCAGCAATGAAGCAACTTGGAGTATTTTTCAAACAACAAACACTGATTGAGAAAACTTTTAAAGAATCCCAGATGGCATTTACAGAGTCAGAACTAAATTAATGGAGGGGAAAAAAAAATCCACATTACTTGAAGCCTTTACAATGAGAGCCATAAGATTTCTACCTGTTCTTCAATTGTGGCTCTCTGGGGCTCAAAAGCTGTAACGGAAAGTGCGTTCTTGCATCTTCCACGTCAGAGAAGGAGCCAGAAGCCAGTAGACACTGGGAAGAGGCAGACTGAGTGACTGAGACCAGGGAAGGGGGCACACTGGTAGAGACGGGGGCTTGGTGATTGGGGTGACACACAGATGCTGATGACAAAAGACATGCAGCCAGTTACGGCAATTCTGTGTCCAGAGAGTGGAGTGGCAAGGAGCGGGTGGCAGTCTCCCAGGGATCAGGGAGCACGCGCTGCAGGGGAATCCAGACAGGTGGGTGGATCTCATCAGGGTGAGAGAGTTTAGAAAGTGAGCTACTGTAAAGGAGAGTTTCTGAGGGGAACTCATTGCAGCCCTCCATCCATGGGTACTGGCAGGAATAAGCCGCAGTCCTCTCCACCTCCTTCTGAAGGAGACCTGGAAAGGTCATTGAAGCATGGACCTGGGCTCAGGGAAACAAGGCAGATTCCCGTGAGTCATGGTTCCCAAAGATGGTAGCAGCCCCACTGCTGAGCATGGACAGGGCAGCTCCCTAGAGGGGTCCACGTTAGGCGCCCCCTCTGCATGTCTGGGGTTCTGACTCCTTCTCTTCATCCTACTGAAGATAAGATTGGTCTTATACCTCCAGAGTGCTACG
This sequence comes from Balaenoptera acutorostrata, assembly GCF_949987535.1. Lineage (NCBI taxonomy): Eukaryota > Metazoa > Chordata > Mammalia > Artiodactyla > Balaenopteridae > Balaenoptera > Balaenoptera acutorostrata. The sequence goes on from NC_080076.1 coordinate 20,130,121, forward strand.
TCTGCAGGGGGAGAGAGACAGACAGACAGAGAGAGACAGAGAGACAGAGAGAGAAAGGAGAGTGTCCAGCTGGGCTAAGGGCAAATACATGTAATAATAATATGGTCAAGTTCTGCTACTTTTAAGGAGTTAAAATTGAAAATTTTACTAATATTTTACTAATTTCAATGCCTGGTAGTATGTGTGTGTGTGTTTTTAAAATTGGACTCTATGAGTGGGTCGTAGAATGATGGAGGGCAGTGCCAACAGTAAAACTGCAGCAGATGACCTTGCTTGAGTATTTACTACAGGACACACATTATGTGAAATGTTTCAAAAGCATTGTTTCATTTACACGAGCCCTTTGAGATGGGTACTCTTTACCAGTGTAAGTGGTAGAACTTGCACCCAGATTTCTCTGACTTGGAAGCTTACAGTACTAGATGCTGTAGAATGTCTCCTTGCTCTGGTAATGTTTGTTACATGTAGGACCAGGCTGAGCCTGATGGAGTCACCGCTGAACTGAAAGTACAGGATCACGTATCTTGTCAACACAGGATATTTGATCTGAATTCCCGACCTTCAACTGATTCACCTTTTGCCCGCGTGAAATTAGTAAAATGGCTACATTCACGTTTCTTTTAATGCTCTTTTTTAAAGAGTACATTTTTAAGCACGGAAATAATGCATTTAAATGTGCTCTACAAAATGCACGTTTGTTTATAATAGACCAAGAAAATTGCAAATGCAAAAGTACAAATTGTTTCAGACATGAGCAATTTTTGTACTTAGAGTTCTTATAACAGTCTAAAATACACATTTTAGTCTATATGTGCTGAGAAATGTCTTTTTAAATGTTGACTTGTGATTTAGACATATCAAACATTCTCATTAACTGCAAATATAACTCAGTTACTCTCTATTTCTTGAATTAGAATAATACCTACCTCAGTTTAATGACCAATATAGAGCAATTCACACATATGTAATTTATAAGTAGGAAGCAAGATGGAAAATAAATGTACCAAATGCTAAGTCCATTACCTCAAAAGACAAACATCTTTATTTCATGTATTTGAACAATTGGGCTTGTTGCTAGATCTGAACAATAAAGGTGGAAATAGGGAGAAAGAAAAATAGAAAGGAAGAAAACAGAAATAGAATAATGGTGGGAGTTTGGGGAAATAATAGTTATTTAGCCACATGACAAATAAAAATGAATGATTTTTTGGCAGAAATATTTCATTAAGGTAGGGCTGTGCCTTTTTTACTCATTTATATTAGGCTTAAATGCCAGAAAAATGTAATTATTTTGCTGACTCTCATTTATTAAAATCATTTTAAAAGTGTAGTTCCCAGACACCCATCTGTCATATCAGGAAATAGGCTAATTTTCTCTTTCTTTCTTTTTCAAATACACTAGAAAAAATTAGATAAACTAACGTAATGTAATTTATTATATATTTTCTCCACTGTCTAAGAATAATATACTTGTTAGAAAACTTTGAAATAAAGAAAAATAGATGGGAAAAATCATTATTTTTAACCACCCAAAGAAAACAAATCTTAACATTTTAGTGAATTTCCTTCCTTCCAGTCTTTTTTTCCCCCTTATAACCACTTACGGGTTTAAAGCAACATTTTTGCAAACCACTAAAATATCCAGAGTTTAATAATTATTGATACATTCTTATAATTTTGTCCCAGATTGAAAAGAAGCAACAAAATGCTTCAGGAACCTTTAGTTCATGCATCTTGCTCTGAGTCCCACAGAAATGATGTTTTAGTCTACACTGAGTTAATTTCAACCCTGCATCCCTCACTGCTTTTGATGTATCCAACCATATGTGCCACAGAGCAGAGCTTCCACATACTGTTCCCAAGTCTCTCTCCCAAGTGCATCATAATGATGATGGAACCATGAAAGCAGCATCAATGAAGAAATCGCACCATTCAGAGTGTCAGTGTAGAATAAATCTAATGAACTTAATGTCTCAGGAGGTATCCATTGGTTCCAAAATTGGAACATAATACATGGTAAGAATTTTCTTCCCTGAAGACATTAGCCAGTAACAGGTCTGTTTTGATTCCATTAGCTTAAAGTGTAAGTTGCTCCCTGCACTGCTTAGTCTTTTACCAAAGATTGATGAGAAAACAGTCGACATAGTCCAAGTGAAGGGGAATGTTGATAATCCTGTGGGAAATTCAGGTTCTGTAGGAGTGGACTTTGCATCTGACTGTGCTTACCCCACTTGAACTGCTGTGGGGCTGCTTGAATGAGGACTCAGGAGACCTCGGAAGTTCAGCTGCGACAATCAGTCACTCAGCAGGCTGACCCTTATTCTCTTGTCTCCAGTGGAAGCACAAGAGAAGTTATTCTAAATCTGAGAATGGAGATTTGATATTAATTATCACTGATGTGCTTTACAGACCTAAACATTACAGACTCTAATTATGTATGTTTGACTATTAGCATTTGGTGTCTTCATGCAGGAGGGGCCAGCTCTGTGTGAGAGGAATGATGGGAGGTTTTCTAGCTTTGGCTACTTTATCCCAGAGTCAGTGCTTTCTTCCTCAGGAAAGTAGTTCTGGTCTGATGTTTTCTATGACTTGTTGTCTCGGGAAGGCGCTGTTGCCTTGATCTTTCCAAAGACTCTGTAACTCAACGCAGAACATCTATCCAGTTGTTATTTTTGGATAGGCTGGATGCGCTTGTGCTATCTTCACATATTTCCCAAGAGGTTGACACCTACTTTTAGTGAATCAGAGAACTGGATTTTGCAGAATTCTCTAGGTTCTATTTTCTCTGCTTTAGTCGTGTTATAGTTAGTGTCAATGTTGTCGATGTGCACACACATATATTTTTAGGAATTGTATACATCACTGATTCATTTCTGGGTTTTATTATTGCCTTGGTATACAGAGCTGTTCGGCATGAAGATGGTATTCCTTGTTCGCCTTCACTGATAACACGAAACTTTATTTTACCCCCTCTTCCTCATCCGGTCTCTCTCCCTTCAAGGGGACCTTTACTGTTGTCCTCAAATAAGCCAACTTCCATTTATTCCTTGATGTTGCTCTGCTCATGTCATCACTTGCTTCCACCATGGTTACTATTATTGTTCTACTTGCTAATTAGTGAACCAGGGTCATTCTCGGAGTCTCTTCCTTTGGTATTTCTCTAAGTATTGAATTTCCTTTAGCGCCAAAATATTCTTCCCAGATTTCTTGTATTCACTTTTTGGTCTGGATAGGGAGATGGCAAACTTTTTCTGTCGAGGGCCAGATAGTAAATATTTTAGGCTTTGCTGACTATGCTGTCTCCGTAGCAACTACTCAGCTCTGCTGCTGCAGCACAAAAGCACCACAGACAATATTTAAACAAATGGCTGTAACCATGGTCCAATAATATTTTATTTATAAGAAGAGGCAGAAGACCGGATTTAGCCCCTGGGTCACAGTTTGCCCGCCTCTGTTCTGGACTATCACCTGCCAGGTCAGACTTGCTGGTATCCTATCACATTTTTGGCACATTAAGAATTTATAAATATTTTATAGGCACAGTTATGTTAATTGTTAACCGTTAAAAAGCTAATAATAACAACAACATTTCTCGAACACTTAATGTGTCCTAGGCACTGTGTTAAGCATGGTACATGAATTATCTCATTTAATTTGTTCCATGGCCTTATGAGGTCGATTCTAATATGAGCCTTATTTTAAAGGTGAGGATATTGAGGCACAGAGAGGTTGAGTATCTTGCTCAAGATTGGTTGAAAGATATCCAAGTGGTCAGCCTGCAGAGCCCACACTAGTTACCACTGTTCAGGTGATTCTAGGTGTGAGGACTGTAACCCCAATGGTACCATGGTGGAAATGGCTCGTTGAGTGTGTTTTAACCAGCTGCAACCAAAGAAATAACAACAGTGCCATTGGTGATCGCCCATTCCTCAATGATATTAAAGGTTGAGTATCACTACCTCAGAAACCACTCTAAAGCATTTTAGCCATGGTAACTTCCTTCTCTTTTTCTTGCTGCCTTTTGATTATCCACAGAGAATAGAAGGGGAGATTTAACTGTTGGTGGAGAACATCTTTATTCTATGGAGCACTGACATCATTACTTATATTTCCATTCACATGATTAATGTCAGCAGCAAGTCAGACAACTTTTAGCTTTTGGCAAAAATTTGGGGCTGGAGTAGCATATCCTTAAGGGTTTACGCTGACTGAAGCCTGTAAACAGCATATCCTTACTTTGCTTCGTAGAGCATAGATACAAGGTGAGGGATTACCCATATTATAACTTCTGGTTATATCACTTAGCTTCTGTAATAAATGAGTGCATTTTTTTTTCTTAAATCTTAGTCTATATAAGAAAGCTAAAAAAATCTTTCTCTTACGTGAAATAGTTCGAGAGCAGCTTGTGTATGGAAATGCCCTCGGAATTTTTGTTAGAGTGTCTTTATGTAAAAATGAATAAATGAATGTTCTCTGAGCATCTATTACATAAAATATGTATTCATTACTTAATATGTTATAGGCACTGTTGAGAGGGGGGTAAATAGTGTACCTGTCATACAATAGTGTACCTGTCATAAAAAATCCCCAACAACGTTAAGAAAACCTGATTATAAAAAAATGTTCAGTGTAGAAAATCTGAAGAATAAAAAAAAGAATGAGGAAAAAAATTAAAATCCTCTTTAATTGCCCATTCAAACAGAACCATGTACCAATTTGTGGTGTTTCCTATCTTCCTGCCCATATTCTACATGTAGATCATTTTTAAAAAGTAGATCAGAAGATCTACTTTACCCTGTACATACTCTATCTGTAGCTCATTATTGAGATAATACAGAATATAGCTTTACTTCCTTTTTTGCCATTCAACTTTATAGAGGGAGCTTTTCCCGTATCATTAAATATCATGCAAAAGTATCTTTTAAATTATACATTGTATTCTAATTCCTCTTCACCAGGTAACAGGATTTCCTTCTCACAGTTATCTGGTACTCAGTTGGAATCCTCATCAGAACGGTTTATTTAAGAAATAAGGATGGGAATTCCCTGGCAGTCCAGTCAGTGGTTAGGACTCAGCACTTTCACTGCCGTGGCCCAGGTTCAATCCCTGGTTGGGGAACTAAGATCCCGCAAGCCACGCAGCCAAAAAAAAAAAAAAGGAAGGAAAGTGAAGACCTTTCTATTAAAATGGTTAAAATAAAAACTTTGTGGGTTTAATGTTGGTTATCTGGAAAATTCACTTATGCCAAACTTATAATGGTAAATAAATGAGCTGTTAATGAATGCACATCGTGTCTGGTCCAAAAATGTCTATCTACATGACAGAATATAATCACTATTCCTTTAAATCAATGCAGAGTGGTAGAAGCTGTTTATCAATACAGGTGCATTTTTAAACGGAAATCCAGAGAACTATAGATATATAAGCCAAACAAAAAGTAAATTGACTACTTGGCAAAATTAATTAATATGAATCATTATTGTAATTTAGATAGTCAAGAACTTTTATTTTCAAATTAACATTTTTAATCCTGCCACTCCTTCCCCCTTCAAAATACATACACTCACCCAACATGTACAACACATAACACAAAACACACAAGCACACACAACAAACACACACACTTGCTCACAAACACACATCCATATTCCTGGATTAGTCAACCAATTCTCCATTTTGCTGTCGAGTTTAATTATAAGATTTAGTGACAGATATTTTTCATATCTTGTCATATCTAACTTGTAGAATCACGTACATATGGTGAATTTTGGTACAGAATCATGACCAGATTTTTTTCTAAAGCACAAATCAAAACATTTTGATCTTTCATTTAATATAAGCAATAAACCCCCTTGCTTGACCTTGTTTTGTAACTTTGTAAAACATGTGATTTGGGTGGGGGGCTGTAGGGGTGAGTTTCACTGTGTCAAAAAACATCTTGAATCCCTCTGCCTTTTTTTCCCTCCTCCTCAAAGCTTCTTCAAAGTTGGAATTCAGCTCAAAATCTGAGTCTAACTAAAATTCAATTCAGTTGTTAATCCCATAAGGGGATACAATAGCTGCTACACATGCTGGCAGACTCAAAAATCTACAAATTTTTGCTTTTAATAATGTTTTCCCAGTCTCTAATTTCCTGTGTAAGAAAACATTCTCTTGGACAATTACCCCCGTAATGGCCTTGCCAGAATCAATTTCAACTTTAGCTGTCTCAGAGAGTTCAGTAGCACTCTGAGAACTCTTTTTCCTACAATTTTCATTTTGTTGCACAAGAAAACTAAGTTTCCTTTTGCAATGCCTTCTCAAATGCTCTCACATATTGTTCAACACACATAAGACATACATGTTTTAACGATATGGAATAGGACAATATTCAGACTGTCTCCAATTTACAAATGGGTTAAGTTCTAAAAACCTTTTTATCAACCATTTAAAGCATGTTACACATCTCCCAAGAGAAACAGTGGTAGCATTAAAGGGTAGAGTCCAAGAAAAACAAAAAATAATTTAAACCATAATGCATCAGTATAAAGCACTTTCAGCAATATTTTAATGGCACGTAGCCACCGGTGATGATAAGAAATTCATTCTGAATTCCAGTAACACATACCAGAAACACATCTCTCCCCATTCGGTGGTTTCTCTGCAGGGGACAGAAGAACTGGCATGTGAGGTTAGGGTGGATTGCGTGACATAGGCGAAAATAATCCCTATGCCAATATCTTGTTAACACTCCACAGCTTCAAAAGGAAACACATTTCTCCAGATAACTCACACCCCAGGGGGATCCAAACAGAGGGTAAAAAGGATAAATTCATCCAGAAGAAATGGGAGCTCTAGTCTTCAATATACTCATTGGCTCTAGTCTTCAATATACTCATTCTTTCTTTCTTTTTTTCCGCTGAGAAGAGGGTAAACATTTTTTTTGAATACCTTGAAAATGTAATGACATTCAACCTCCACAATATTGGGGTCTCAGAAGCTACCTTCCGATCACCGTTGTATTTGGATCTAAGCATTTCATCAGCGGAAGTGACCAGCAAGCCGCCTGCAAGGAGGCAGGTGAAAGCATCACTTAGTGAATACACCACCACTGAGGGACGAAATGGCAACTTCATGTCACGGAAGCAGCCATCCACTTCCTGTACCCAGATCAGGCATCACTCATCAATTGCCCTATTGTTTCCTGCTGAGCCTGAATGAGGTTTCAGAATCTTTTCCTATAATGGTGCCACATTTTTTCATAAAAAAATCATAAAAAAATACATAAAAAGCCAATCACAGTAATCAACCATATTATCAGACCAAACAAGAAAAACCATATGATCATAATAAGAGATACATATGTAAATCTAACTCTAAATGGATCATGGACTTAAATACAAAACCCAGAACTATACAACTACTAGAAAAAAATTATAGGAGAAAACCTCTGTGAAGTTGGGGAAGGCAAAAATTTATATATATATATGTCCAAAAGCATGATCCGTAAAGGAACAAGTTGATAAATTGGGCATCATCAAACTTAAAAACTTCTGCTCTGGGAAGACATTGTTAAGAGAATGAAAACCAAGCTAGAGTCTGTGATAAAATATTTGTATATCCGATGTTTTATATGGGATTTTTATCCCGAATTATATAAAGAACACTTAAAACTTAATTATAGGAAACAAAAACCCTCAGTTAAAAATGGGCAAAAGATTTGAACACACTTTTTACCAAATAAGACATACGAATGGAAAATAAACTCATAGGAAGAAGCTCAACATCCTAAGTCGTTAAGGAAATTCAAATTGAAACCATAATAAGATACCACTATACATCAAATAGAGTGGCTAAAATGAAAAAGTCTCACCATACCAAGAGTAGGAGGAAACCAGACATGACTTCTTGGTGGGAATATAAGATGGTGCAACTATTTGGTAGTTTCTTAAAAAGTTAAACATACAGCCATCATATGATTCAGCCATTTGGCTCCTAGGTATTTACCTAAGAGAAATAAAAGTGAATATCCTTACGAAGCCTTGTACATGTAAAGCAGCTTTATTTATCCAGCCAAATACTGCAAACAACCAAAATGTCCATAAAAAAGCAAATGGATAAGCATTCACTTATGTTGTATCCACACAGTGGAATACTAGTTAGTAACAAAAAGAAACGAACTACATGATGAACATGAAGGAATTTTAAAATGATTTTGCTGAGTGAAAGAAACAAGGCAAGGAGAGTATATAATGTATGATTCCATTTACATAAAATTCTAGAAAATGCAAACCAATCTAGAGTGACAGAAGCAGATCCGTGGTTGCCTGGGGACCATGGGGCAGGAATAAGAGAAAGAGATTACAAAAAATGACAAGGAAGTTTTGGTGTTTCACAGGTGTGTTCATATGTCAAGATGAAGCAAGTTGTACATTTTAAATATTTGCAGCTTATTGGATGTTAGTTATACCTCCATAAGGTTGTTATGATACCCCCCCCCCAAAATCATCAGCTTTACAGAATGATTCAGTCCTCTGGAGAGAATCCAACTGGATGGATAGTTCAGTTTCATGCAAGGGAAGAGTCTTAGTGTTCAAGAATGGTTTCTAAATAGAGAGGAGGTTAAAGATGAACTGTGGTAATCCTGCCTAACTTGGCTAACATATCGAACTATATTGATCACCCAGGCCAGTTTTAACTACTCCTTCTTACCCACGGTCAGGGCTTAGCTCATCAGCTGACTCACTTATAGAAGAGCTATATGTTCTAGTTCCTTACCCTGCATGGGGAGAAAGAATTTAAGCAGTGTGTAGAATCCCATCATTGCCACATTCAAGTCTTGCACAGAGTGACAGCTACTTGACATTCTTAAAAAAAAAAAAATCTTCAGCCTAACCTCTCTATCTACTGCTTAAGGTGACAAAATCCTAAACAAAACATTATACTACGTAACAAAGTCCCTGGAAAAAGCTTCACCCACCCTTCTTTCCTAACCAATCAAAGGAAGAGAAAACAAACAGAATTTTAAGAAGTCTTCTAAACACGAAGGGGCTGTATGAGCTTGGGCCAGTCACAACTTGTTATTCCTTGATTTTCCCAGCCATAGACATGAAAAGATTCTACAGAAAGATCTCGAAGGTCTCATTCAATTCTATGCAGACACATATGTTCCCAAGCCTTAGCGGGTTTGCAATCTGGTAGGAGTGGAAGACTAACCATCCTGAAAAAACAGTGAGCATTACTAGAAAAAAAAATACAATTAGGTGTTCAGTTATGTGGTACAGATTCTGAGTATTCTAAGATTTGGGTGCACAGTCATTTCTGAGGCTGCAGAAGCAAGTCAAGGTTCATGGAGAAGTGGTCGTTTCATCTGGGTCTTAGACATGACTTATTAGCATTGTAATTCCAAAATCCACTGGGGCAGTGGCTAATTTTCCAGGCAGGAACTGTGTCTTCCTAATAGTTGTACTTTTCTCCTGAGAGCTTCTTGTCTACACCACTGGATTTAGCTCTAAATCCATTCTATCTTGTCCTGTTTACTGTGGACTCATGCATGCTAGTTCAACTCTGTTGTAAGGCCTTTGAAAGCCAGGCCTCTGCTCTACATTTCTGTGTCCAGATTCATGGATTCCTTGGTTCAACACCAAAGTAAATCCTATGCTCTTTAAGTCACAACCCTTTCTAAACTCTTTTTATAGAATTGAAATAAATTTAAAGTGTGTAATAAAGACAGGCTTCAAAGGAAAAGAAATTATTAAAGAAAAACCGAAGAGCCTGGAGAGGAGGGGATGGTGATGGCAGATACTTGTGTGGTACATACATCCCACAAAAGTACACATATATGCCTGTATACACATCATTCCTTTGTGGTCATGGGCTGAAGAATATGAGCCTCAAGGTTTTTTGGTTATTTGGTTTATCTTGTTTGTGTTTAGCTCTACTCTCTTCTACCCCGTTTGCTGTCTTTTAAAATCCTTCCTCCACTCTATGTAAATTGGTGCCCCGTGCTGAGGTCATTAGAGAATTGTAGTCTAGTGATAACTGTGTCTGTATCCCTCTCCCAGACTCCAGTATGGAGCTGGGCATAGAGTGATGCTTTATAAGACATCAGTTTCTTCATCTGTTTATTTATCCCTTATATTTAATTTTCCTTAGATAATTGGAATGTTCTCTGCTTTACTAAATTAGTGTGGAGTCAAATTTCAGGGCATGGTTAATTCTGGTGTAACAATTGGCTGAGGCTAGAGGCTCCTTTGAACCTAGACCTGCCTGAACAGGATAGAAATTTGGGACATGATGGCTTAGGGGACTTGAGCTAGACTATGGCTTATGTTTAGGCTCTGTGTAGAATATGGGTCAAGAGGGGTGTAGTAGACTGAGCCAATGGTCTCCAATGGTCCTCATTCCTTCCTGAACTTGTGCCCTCTGCCATGTGATTTTGCAGTTTTAGTCAAGAGGTGAACTCTATTCCCCTCCCCTTGAGTTTTGGCCCGACTTGTAACTTGCTTTGGTCAATTAAATACAGCAGAAATCACAGTGTGACAGTTCCAAGTCCAGGCCTCAGGGGCCCAGGCACGTTCACCCTTGCTCTGCCCTTGCTCCTCTGCAGTGGCCATGAGAACACACCTGGGGGAGGCTTCTGGAAGCTGTGATGTAGGAGCACAGCCCCATCATCCCAGCCAAAGCTAAACTAAACGTAAAACCCCAAACGTATGTGTAAACCCAGCCAAGGTCACCTGAGCCCAGCCTGTGTTGACTGAACCTTGAAAACATGTGAGCCCCCAAAATGTTTATCGTTATCTGCCACTAAGGTTTTGAGGTTGTATGTTCTGCAGCTTTACTGCGGCGATAGATAACTGATACAGAGGGCAGCCACGGAAGTGGGACTGGTGTCCAGCTGCAGCTCTAGTGACGGAGGAGCTGCTGGACTTTATATTCCTGACTTGTTGGTCCTGTCTGTTATTTGGAAGCAGAACTGGACTCTTTTGGACACAGAGATGTTCTTGGGCAACTGGAGGGGCACAAAAGTCCTCCAGGTGGTGATGCTGTACTTCCTGCTAAAAAGGGGGCTTCTTTTGGAGACTCAAGTGATATAAAAGAGATATGAGCATCTTTTGTAAGAAGGACATGCCAGTTACACTATATTTTCAGGTAATTTAGGGGAAATAGAACAAAAAGAAAACAACTAAATGTAGTACAATTCCTATCAGAGATATGGTGACATTTGGATCTATTAAAATGTCCAGAATAGGTAGACTGATCTAGCCATTCATGCAACAAATATTTATTCAGCAACTTGCATATGCCAGACACGATTTTGGATATTGGAACTCCATTGGTGAACAAATCATAAAAACTTCCTCTACTTGTGGAGCTTCTGTTCTAGTGAAGGGAGAGAGAGAATAATCAATAAACATAGTAGGTAAATCATATAATATGCTGAAAGGTGAGACAGGCTATTGGAGAGAAAAAAAAATAAAGTAAGAGGCATTGGGAGTGCCACAGGGGAGGGTTCAGGGCAGTTACAATTTAAAGGTGACACTTAAGCAAAGACTTGAGGGGAGAAAAGTGAGGTGTGTGGAGGTCTGAGTAAGAGGCTCCAGAGAAAAGGAGCTGGTGGAGTAAAGGCCCTGAAGTGGGATCTGGCCTCATGGTTAAAGCAGCGCAGGAAGCTGGTGAGGCTGATCAACAAACGGGAATGGAGGAGTAATGAGAAAGCTCAGAGAGGGGGCAGGAGACAACATTGTCTAAAACCTCGAAGACGGTTAAGAGAACTTTACTTTGTACTCGGAGAGAAAACGGGAGCCCATGGAGGGTTTTAAGCACGGAGATGGTCATCATCTGACTCAGCTGCCTGCTGGGAGAGGCTACACTGCCCTGGGGTATGGTGGAGATCAGTTAAGAGGCCACTACAGAAATCCAGGTGACCTGTAGTGGCTTGACACAGTGCTGGCAGAGAATGTGGCGAGAAGGGGGTGGATTCTTGGTATATATTCAAGGTAGAGGGGAAAGAATTTGTTGATGGATGGGATGAGGGGTATGAGAAAAAGAGAGAGGTCAAGGATGACTACAGGCTTTGAGAAACTAGAAGGATGGGGTTGCCCTTCACTGAGATGGGAGGACGGTGAGAGGAAAAGGGTTTAGAGCAGAGACTAGGAGTTCTGTCTTAGACATGTTAACGGTGAGCTATTTGCTAGACATTTAAATAGAAACATCCTGTAGGAAGTAAAACTAGGATATTACTTTCTGGATTCATTGGAAAAACTACATTTTCCTTTTAAAATCATACAAGCCAAACCAGAAAGCCATAAATTCCTGATTTTCTAGCAGGCTGGTGATTATTAACATCTGTTTGCTTTAGTTTCCCTTCTAAATAACTTGACCTAAACCTTTGCACACACAATTTAATTATTCCTTATCAGGATAGACCCAGTTATGTTATTTCCAAATTATGAATTTTGTTTGGTGATGTAAATTACCAATCAATATCACAAACTCTCTCAAATCACCCCTTACATCATTTCCAGTGCAAAGTAGCAACAGAGCTGAGAAAACCAGCATACCATCAAATTGCAATATTTAGTATTTTAATTCTAGATATACCTAGATTTATTTTATTCACACAAAAAACATTTATTAAATAAATACCAAAAGTCTGGCATTGTGCTAGATACCAGAGGGTGCAGAGATTTTTTTAGTTCCTATTTTTTTTTTTTGGCATTTAGGATTCTGTATGAGGCAGAGGTGCAGGTGATGGAGGTGATAAGGAGTCAATGAGTAGACTAAAATATTCAGTATAACAGAACCAAGTGCTGTAAAGAAAATGTTTGAACAAATTGTGTGGGTGCACTAGAGGAAAACACTGTCTCTCCATTCCACATGCAAATTCCATCCCTAGTATGTGGACAATTCCTTGACTTTTTAGTTCTTAGATTCAACCCTTCCTCCCTTCTACCCCAGCAAGAGGGGCTGGTCGAGTTCAGAAACAACAGGCAAAACTGAGTTAATTCAATCAAATATACATAGATTCTGGGTTACCTTCCCAGATAACAATGTTTTATCCCCTAAAAAGTGACCACTCAAGGGACTTCCCTGGTGGCACAATGGTTAAGAATCCCTCTGCTAATGTGGGGGACACGGGTTTGAGCCCTTGTCCGGGAAGATCCCACATGCCACGGAGCAACTAAGCCCGTGCGTCACAACTACTGAGACTGCTCTCTAGAGCCTGTGAGCCACAACTACTGAGCCCTTGTGGCACAACTACTGAAGCCCGCGCGCCTAGAAGCCCGTGCACCGCAATGAAGAGTAGCCCCTGCTTGCTGCAACTAGAGAAAGCCCGCGCGCAGTACCGAAGACCCAACGCAGCCAAAAATAAATTAATTAATTAATAAATTTTTAAAAATAAAAAAAAAAGAGTGACCACTCAAGTTTGAATTCTGGAGACGCTTTGTCATGTAGGAGTAAGGAGGATGTACCTACTGTGATCCTACTCCAGTGGCACTGCCTACTCTATTTCAGCCCAGGGGACACATTACTTGAGGTCCTCTTGCTTTCTTCTGTGGAAGCCTAGAGCTACTCCAAGTATCAAGTATCATATACACTCAACAAAAAAACATGAAGTCACCAGCCTCCCCACCCAATGCCATATTTCATAAGATGATGTCCATTCTTGATCTTTTGCACAAGATAAACTGAGGGAGTGAGTGATGTCTGTTCAGTTAAGAACCTGGACTCTGCATTCAAACCTCAGCTGCACAGCTTGGGACCAAGTGACTTGGGTGAGTCACTTAATTGTCCTACGCCATGGTTTCTTGATCTGTAAAATAGGGAGATATATACATCAGAGATATATCAATCATATAAGATAATCCAGGTAAACCTTGGCACAAAGTAGATGCTCAATAAATGTTAGGCGTTTCTCATTTCTGTCTTCTGGTCTTGATCCTTGATTTTACAAGGCAGATGTTGATGATTCTAGAGCCTATGATGACCATGTGAAACAAGAGGGATGTATAAGGTGGTGTGGAAGATACCCCGAAGTCCTGGGTTTTATGACCCTAAGTATAAACACAGCATCAGGAAACTGGATGTCTAGACATTTTCTGAAATGTCCACTAGGTGGCAACATGTTGTCATATTTACTGTCCTCACTGTCTAAATTGGTAGCAAGAATCCTGAGAGACTACATTCCCCTCAACTGATAATTAAGAATTTTGTTATCTCAAACAAAAATGCTCTGGCTACATTCATCATTTGAAGAAAGGAAATGTTTCAACTAGTGGCTTCTTGTTTAAAAAATAACATTTTTTATTCACATGTTTGAATTGGTTATCCTTGTATCATAAGAGCCATGTAATGCTAACTATTACACTCTAGGATTTGTCTATTTCCTATTCTTGGGCTCTTCTTTATTTGAATTTTGAATGTTCTAACTTGCTGGTTTCTTCACAAAGGATGAAGAATTTAGGAGATGTTCATATCCATGATTCAAAAAATTTCATTGCCTGCCCTTCTTTTCATTTGCCATGATATTAACAACGTAGAGAGACAAAGGATAAAAAAGTTTTCTCTTCTCATGGATTTTGTGTTCTTTGATCAAAGTATTGATGCAGACGAAAAAGTAAGGGACAGCACATGGGATTGATTGTGTGATAAAACAAGGGTGGCATTTTTTCACAAATATCAAAGTAATCTCTCCAAAGTGGACTTCTATTTTACGTTCTTCTGCTATTCCCTTTATAGTGTGTTTACTTGGAGAGGCATAGAAAAGGCACAAGGGAGAAGAAGTTGATGAATCTGACATGAAGCTTTGGGAAACAGCTATCAACGAGAGAACAAGGAGTAAATAAAAAAGTTTGTGGATGAGGTAGAAAACATTCCTAGTGATTCCAATTGACATTAAAGATTTACATCCTGAGGAAGGGTTTAGGTTTATAGGGAAAGCACAATTATATAACAAAACCATTATAAGGAGATGAATTGGAAAGTATTTGTATGATGAAACTTTGTTACTTTACATAATACATATTTGAGTACATTATTGAGAGTGCTTTGAAAGTGCCATGACACAATTGATTGCTTATTTACTTTTAGTGTAAAGCATTAAATGGATGGGGAATAGTTGATATTAATGAATGAAGTTCCAGAACAAGTGCTGTCTATAGGCATTGCTTCTGAAATCCCACTGCTTATAATAAAACAATAATATATTCTTGATCAATACACATGCTAAGTCTTTACTTTTTAATTAAAAGTCATTCATGATCAAATTATTGCTTGAAAATGAACCTGTTGGCCTATTATAAAATTCTCATCCTCAAACTCAGATTTTTAAGCAACATTTAAAAATTACTTTTGCTGTTATTAGTGATGGTACTGGGGCCCATAGTGGAAAAGGAGGCTTATTGATTACAATATGTATTATTGAGGAAGGATCATCCAGCATAAACTTCCAATTATATTGAAAGTCACCCTGTGGTAAAATATAAATAGTTGCAAATATTGTATAGTAGGGTTTTATCTGTTTGTTTTGTAAAGAATACCCTGTCAGGATCTGAATGGTTTAGAATTACTGAGAGTTGTAGTTGCTGAGAGCTGGAAACTTAGCCTGAGCAAGAATAAAGTATATTATTGTTCATCAAACAAATATTTGTTGACTTCGTGATGTAGGCCTTTAGATGGTAAAACATGAATATCCGCAAATGTCGTATAGTGCTGTTTCACCTGTTTGTTTTGCAAAAAGCACACGAATGGTATACGTGAATGGTTTAGAATTATTGCAAGTTGTAGTTGCTGAGCGCTGGAAACTTAGCCTTAGCAAGAACGAAGTATATCATTGTTCCTTAAACAAATATTTACTGACTTCTTGATTTAGACCTCAGGAATTCAGTGGTGATCCAAATAGACATAGTCTCTGCCCTCACAATTTTTTTTTTTTTTTTTAATTTTTATTTATTTATTTATTTATGGCTGTGTTGGGTCTTCGTTTCTGTGCGAGGGCTTTCTCTAGTTGTGGCAAGTGGGGGCCACTCTTCATCGCGGTGCGCGGGCCTCTCACTATCGCGGCCTATCTTGTTGTGGAGCACAGGCTCCAGACGCGCAGGCTCAGTAGTTGTGGCTCACGGGCCTAGTTGCTCCGCGGCATGTGGGATCTTCCCAGCCCAGGGCTCGAACCCGTGTCTCCTGCATTGGCAGGCAGATTCTCAACCACTGCGCCACCAGGGAAACCCTCTGCCCTCACAATTACTCGTAGACTTCAGTAGGAAAACAGACAATAAGTAAACATTTGTAATACATATAGCAATGATGGGAAAGCAGGCTAGTGGAAATTTGAAATAAAAGAAGAAAGTTTGCCTAGACTGCATATTGGAACTTAAGTCTACTAAACCAGTGATTTGTACATGTAAAACAAAAAACGCCCACAAAACCCCATGTTGTTTAATGTAACTAATTAATGATCTTTCAAATAATCAGTAGACATGTTACACGACCACTTTGTTGGTACCCTG
This sequence comes from Balaenoptera acutorostrata, assembly GCF_949987535.1. NCBI lineage: Eukaryota > Metazoa > Chordata > Mammalia > Artiodactyla > Balaenopteridae > Balaenoptera > Balaenoptera acutorostrata. Next base: position 20,146,609 of record NC_080076.1, read on the forward strand.
CGATCCTTCAAGCTAGCACAGAATCTACAAAACTCTACCTGATCCCCACCTCACTGACTCACTGGATTTAACTTCCAGTGTCCATTCCACTGATAAAATCTGTGAGTGATACCCACTGTCCCTGGATATGGGCAGCTGGTAACGTATGTCTCTAGAGCCCCCAGACACTTCTGCTCACACCAGTGATCTGTATGCTTATTAAGTATCAATTACATTTTTCCCCAGACCTGTTTATGCCAGTTTTACTCTACATTTTAGGTTTTTAATTTACTTAAATATTATGTAAACTGATAAAATAGTGTGAAAAGGAGTAGTTGTTTTTATGAAAACAAGTTGAATGCTTTGAAGGCTTAAAGACAGATTGCTAAAAAAAATTTTTGCTTTTGAAATAGGTATAGGTAAGAAAATTAACGGATTAGGAGAAACAGTAAAAATCTAGAAGGGGCGTACCCTTAGATGGCTTCATAAGTGTGTTTAAGTCTCTGCTTTATTTTTTTTTTTTAAGATTTATTGATTGATTGATTGATTGCTATGTTGGGTCTTCGTTTCTGTGCCAGGGCTTTCTCTAATTGCGGCAAGCGGGGGCCACTCTTCATCGCGGTGCGCGGGCCTCTCACTATCGCGGCCTCTCTTGTTGCGGAGCACAGGTTCCAGACGCGCAGGCTCAGCAGCTGTGGCTCACGGGCCCAGCCGCTCCGCGGCATGTGGGATCCTCCCAGACCAGGGCTCGAACTCGTGTCCCCTGCATTAGCAGGCAGACTCTCAACCACTGCGCCACCAGGGAAGCCCTCTGCTTTTTTAAAGAAACTGAATTTGGACATTGTAGTACATGCCCTTTTGGGTGTATGCATTTAGAATCAAGATGCCCAAAGATGATTCAACAGAAGTCAGCCACTTACTTAAAGACTTGGGCCCTGCCTCAAAATATTGATGAATAAAGGTACACTTATGTTTTAAGTTAAAGTGAAATGTTTAAAGTATTTACATACCATTTTTTATGATTCTACCACTTTAACCAACTATTTGGATCCCACTGCAATTTTTTTTTTTAACCAAAAAACTCTTTAAAGTGTAGTTAGACAGCCCCTGCTTCTGTTTCTTTACCTTTCTTCCCCCTTAAACCCTTGAATCAAGATTTCAGTGATCTTAAATGGGTCCCCTGACAGCCCAGCACCAGAGCCAGGGGCCTGTGTCTTTCATTTCCTCTTCATTCTCTCTCCATTCCCTGTTCATTCCACATTCAGATGCTCAGATTTTGTAGAAGACTCCCAGCTAGCCCACTCCCTCCAGCCGGCACTCTACATGGATGCCAGATTAATCTTCCTAAAATACAACTCTGTTCAGGTTGCCCAAGTCCTACCTGAAAGGTCTGTGGGGCTGGGCAGGAATAGGTCTGATAAAGTGGGGTGGACCTGGGAGAGGGGGAGGGGAATGGGGATGCATGCAGGGGTTCCAGAGGCAAGTTGAATGAACCACGTAGAACAAATCAGCAGAGTTCACAGAAAACAATCCAAACTGTGGTTGAGGGAAAGCCAGGAAAACTGTGTCAAATGTGAGGGCTGAAGGGTTACACTGAGGGGGGAAACCACAAAGGGAAATAGGATTGGAGAACTGGAATGTGGAATATATATTGAATGTGGTCTGAGTAACAAGAAGGCCTTGAAGTAAGAAGGAGTGTGGGGTTGGCTTTCTCCGAGCTACTTGATATTTGAGCTGTTGAGCAATCTCAGGATTGGGGTTGAGTTTAAGAGCTGTGATGCCTTTTTAGTGATATACCTATCCTTAGAAACTCCTTGGAAAATTATCTGTCTCCACTGCCTGCATTCTTGTTGGGATTGTTGACCAAGATTCTCTTCCTAACTTTGGCCAAATAATGAGCAATGACTCATACAGACCAATAAGATTCTTTGTCTTGGAAATTTGAATCTTGGGTGGACAGAATTTTGGGAGTTGTCTCACTCTAACAGAAGTGTCTTGGAAGGACTTCCTACTCGGTCCTGCCCCTTGAACCCTGGCCTAGTAGAGCTATCTGGGTTTCTCTTTTTCCTGAGACTTGGTTGTTCAGCATTTCCCTTGATTCTGTGACCTCCTTCCAATTAAATAATTTAATCAATTCTGGATGGGGCCCAATTTCTGTTGCAGGCTGCCGAAGGCACTGACCTTCTTCAGCTTAAAGGACTGTCCTGGCCTATGCCTATGGGGCTTTTCTGTCCAAACATTCAATGGTTCCCTAGGATCTGGCATATTAAGTGTACATTCCTCTCCATGAAGTTTCAGGCCTCCCAAAATAAAATAGTGGTCTACTTCTCAAGTTTTATTTCCTACTATTTTTCCTATTTACATTCTGCTCTCTAGTCGATAAATTACCTGACATTAGCTTAGCCATCTGGGATAACTGTCATAATAAAGATTGACAGTGAATCACACCCCCGGGTATCCATGCCTTTGCAGAGTCCCTCCTGCATTGACACTGGGCTTGGCCATGTGACTGGCTTTGGCCAATGGGACATTAGTAAATGCACAGAAGCAGAGGCTTTCAAAGAAAGCCCTTGTGCATTGGGGTTTGTCCTCTTAGAACATTGCTGCCACCAGGTGACGAAATCCAGTCTAGCCTTTTTGAGGGTGAAGGAGCAAGCAGTTCCAGCCCCCAGCAATCCTTCTGCTGAAGCCTCATGAGTGAGCAACCCACAGAATCCAGTTGTGAGATTTGATAAATGATGGTTATTTTAAACTACTGAATGTTAGGATAGCTTGTTACAGAGCAATAGAAAACTGAGACGAAAATGTTCCCATCTCCTTAATCAGAGCCATAAGTTCATCAGATATATTTTTTTATTTTCTAAGTATTACTTTTTTATATTCCACCAACAATCCCCTTACCACAGCTCCAGCCTCTGCCTGCTGCCTGGACACAGAGTCAAAGCCACATATTTTCGTTTACTTCTGTGGCAGCATCTGCATGACCAGTTTCTGTCTCTTGCAAAATTGCAAGTCATGTTTTTTAATGTATTACAACATTTTAAAAATGCCACTTCTTCCATGAAGCCTTTCTTCCTGTACCAGATGTGGTTTCTCCCTTTTTGAAACTCTCACCATACTGGAACATTGAACTTCTCTCATGGTACTAAAAATTTGCATCATGTTCTTTCCTGCCTTGTGCTTGTCTTCCAGGTGGCCTCCTGTGTGGCATTTGCCAGATGTTAGAGCACTTGTCTCTGCACTCCCTCTGCTCTGCTCCTCAAAATGTGGTCCCCAGACCAGGAGCAATGATGTCACTTGGAAGTTTGTCAGAAACGCTAAATCTCAGGCCCCACCCCAGAAATACTGTATCAGAATCTGTGTGTTACCAAGATCTCTAGATAACTTGAATGCATATTAAAGTTTGAAAAGCTTTACTTTAATGCAAAAGTATGCAGCTGTGCATTAGAATACCTTGGGGATTAAAAAAAAAAAAATCTATCCCAGTGCCTGGGGACCACACCAGATGAATTAATTTACAGTCTGGTTGACACCCACCATTCTAAAATAGAATTGCCAGATTTAGCAAATAAAAATACAGAAACACAGTTACAGTAGAATTTTAGAACAAAAGTAAAGATTTCTTTTAGTTTAAGTCTGTCTCAAATATTGCATGGGACATACTTACACTAAAAAATTCTTTGCTCTTGATTTGCAATTCAAATTTAATGGAGCATCCTAAATTTTATCTGGCAGCCCTACTCTAATGTTTATCCCAGAGCAGCGAGTGATTTTCAAATATGAGAGTGCAACAGAATCGCTTGGAGAGATTTATCGAGTCCTAGGCCCCCATCCTCAGAGTTTCTGATTCAGTGGATTTGGGATGAGGAAGAAGAATTTGTACTTCTAACAAGTTTCCTGGGGGAAACTGTTGATCTGGGAACCGCATTTAAGAACCATTGATCTAGCATTAGATTTGTCTGAATGGATGCCTTATATGTATGCAAATTGGTGACTGGAAGAAAACCTCTGAGTAGATACCATGGTTATCTTCATCAGCAATGCTGAACATGAAAATACCTTATAATGGAGATGAGGATTATATAAAGGTCAGGTGTGTGGGTAAGAAAATCCGTTCCCTATTGGACTCTTCAAGTTCCAACAGGGTCCCTATGTGTGCCCCTCCCTCCAGGGCAATGGGAAGCTTGGCTTATCTCTAAGAAGATGGCTCTAAACCAGAGCTATCCCTTAGAAATACAATGTGAGCCACAAATATAATTTTAAGAATTTTAGTAGTTACATGAAAATAATTAAAAGAACATATGAAACTAATTTTAATAATAGATTTTATTTAACCCAGTATTTCCTTCATCTTAATCTGTAATCATTATCAACAATTAATAAGATCATTGACAGTCTTCTTTTTCATAGTAAGTCTTTGAAATCTGGTGTATATGCTTAAATCGCATCTCAGTTAAGACCAGCTGCCACATCCCAAATGCTCAATGGCCATATGCGGCTCGTGGCTGTCTTATTGAACAGTGCTGCTTGAAGCTACTGCTTGACTCTGAACTTGAGGACACAACCTGACCTTGGACTGATCACCTGGTCCAACCACCACATTCTTCTCTGACCACAGACTTGGGCTGGTTTCCAGGCCAGTTGTATTCTATGATTTTTCCTTTTTCCAAATTCCTACCTTTGCCCTTCCCCTCCTCACTCCTGAGACTTTGCTTGAGAGGAAACCACATGAATGAAAATTCCAATGTCAAAAATAACTAACGGGGCTTAAAGGGACCTTGTTGCCCATCCAGGGTCACGTTAAGTGGCTGAAATGTTGCGTGAGACCATTGCTTCTTTGCTTTGGAAAGGTTTACCCATCACCCAGGAGGCTTAACCAAAGTCTCAGTCCAAGAAGCCCTTGTTCAATCTGGTTTTAAAATCATAAGTGCCAGAGAGACTAACATTTCCCTGGGATAGCTTGATTCCTATAGCTTTCCTGTTCAAGGAAGTTGGCTCCGTATAAATAACGCAAGTGAAAGAGAAGAAAAATCATGAAAAGGTGATAGGCCAAAAATCTTAAGTTCCTGAATAAAACACAAATAGACTGTTATAACTGAGACTATCGTTTATATTTTTTTCACAGATCAGTGGCATATTGATCTCATATTTGAAACTCTTTAAGTTGCAAAGTTGTCAAAGAGTTTAGTCATTTTATAGTTACAAGTCGAAAAGAAATTATTTATCGAACTATTTCTCTATGAGACCGAACAGACAGATGCACAGATTTTCTGTATATTAGTTCTACTTTCATAGCCTTGGAAGGTTCAGATAAGTTTCAGTCCGAGGTTCTGTGAGATTTGGAACTTGGCTACTTTCATGGAGAAGCAAAGAGGCAGACAGGGGATTCAAAAGCTAGGATCACTGCTGTGATCTAGAATTATGTGTGGAGTCCTGAGACATGGGTTAAATTTAACCTAGATGATTAACTAGATGAATTTTCGGTTAGGATTTCAGCTGTAAACAATCTGACAGGGTGATTGGCAGCCTCTCATTATAGAGGCGTAGTGATTAATTAACACAGAGCTTAATTAATTTTGTAAGGCAAGGAACAGTATTTCCTCGCAGTGAAAATCAATATTTGAATACTTGGAGCCCCTTCTCTGAGTTAATTTCACTCAGATATTTAGCTCACTTTAAATTCCCAGTTCCTAGTAAATGTTATGTGCTTCCAACTATTAAGGTAATTATTTATGATATTCTATCTCAAGCTATTTTTGGAAAGATGTGAAGTGTAAATAAATATATTTTAAAATTCTAGTTTCAATTTCAAAAACATATTTCTATTTTTGTACTTGTCAGGATGTTAAACTACATTGCTGAAAGCAAAGAGGTATATAGAAATTGTGGAAAAATATCTCCCCTGCCCCAGCCCTGCCTTTGGTAGGAATTATCTCAATGTTGGGCTCAGTGCACGTTTAAATCATTTTGCCATTGTGAAAGCCTAGAGAATTATTTCCTTAAATATTGGCGTGAGTCTCAGGGACTCCACAGAAAGGAGATCATTCCCTTGGCACATGACTTAGCAGTAATCTCCATTCTGCAAATAAAACAAGAATGGGAGATTTTCTTCAGCCTGGAAAAGTAATGTGCTGGGAGAAGCCAAAGATTGCTCAGAGGCTGGAAAGTGCAAGGGCTGGGATTCTCCCTCTAGCTGGGAAAGAGGGGCAACGCCTGCCAAGTAGCTTAAGAAGAGCACTGAACTGCGAGGTGGTCACTTGGACCATCCAGAGTTGGGGTCAGAACAAGTAAAGCTGCTCGCTTCCCTGAGGAAGACGGCAGTGAATGTGGCATTGACCAGCCGTGCAGGGCAGAGGTGCATAGGGAGATGGCGCAAGAGGGTGGGGCTGGCCCTCTGGAGGAAAAGTTGCTCCAGAACATTCCTGTAGAGGGAATGTGGAACCTACTAGAAGCCCAGGAGCCCAGGGAGGACTCAGGGGTGAGGGGATGGGGATCTTCTTTTTCCTTTTGCTAAACCAAGGGCTAGAGCAAAGCTTGAGGGCTCTGGAAGGGCAGAGTGAAGAAAGCAGACAGGAAATGACTCCGCTCTGAAAGGGCCAGAGAGGATTGTGGGAAGCGATGGTCAGGAAATAGGTTCCAGCCTGAACACTGTTGGTGGGAATGTAAAATGATGCAACTGCTGTGCAAAACAGTATGGTGAGATTCTTCAAAAAATTAAGAATAGAATTATCATATGATCCAGAAACTCCACTTCGGGGCATATACTCAAGAGAATTGAAAGCAGGATTTCAAAGAGGCATTTGTAATGTTTTGTAGCAACATTATTCACAATAGTTAAAACATAGAAAGCGACCCAAATGTCCATCAGCAGGTGAAAGGATAAGCAAAATGTGGTCTATCCATTGCAGTGGAATATTATTCAGCCTTAAAAAAGGAAGAAATTCTGACACCTGCTACAACATGGGTGACCCCTGAGGACATTATGCTGAGTGAAATAAGCCAGTCACAAAAAGACAGATACTGTATGATTCCACTTATATGAGGTACTTCGGACAATCATAATCACAGAGACAGAAATTAGAATGGTAGTTTTCAGGGGCTGGGAGTGGGGAGAGGATGGGGAGTTGCTGTTTAATGGGTACAGAACTTCAGTTGTGCAAGTTGAAAAGAGTTCTGAAGATGGAAGGTGGTGACATTTCTACCACAGTGTGAATGTACTCAACTGTACCCTTAAGAGCGGTTAAGATACGTAAGTTTTCTGTATGTTTTACCACAAGAAAAAAAACTTAAACCAACAAAAAACAAAAAGAAACAGTTTCTAGGACTAATGGAACCTCCTGTCACACCTAAAACCCATGATGCTGGGACTTCACGTCTGCAGGAGCCTTAGTTTGCAGGATAGTTCTCTCCAAGCAGTGTATTGGCTTGGTCAAAAAGTTAGTAAACCAAATAGTAGTTATTTGGTTTAGCTACATTTTTAAGTAAATATCAGTCCTTTAGGGTCTCTTTAAGGTCATAGAGCGGGGAGCAGTGTCTTCTTAGGACTGAAGTGTGGGAGTGTCTGAGTCTAAAAGCCCAGGGAGAATCAGTGATGTGGGCAGGGGGAGATGAGGTACCAGAGGGAGAATTTCAGGATCATCTGTGGACACTTGGGGCCCAAATGCCTGCTTGTGACTAAAGCCATGCTCCTCCCCAGGTGTCTGTGACTGCTTCACACCATATGTACAAATCGTGTGCACTCAGAGGGGACGTTTATTTGCTAGTAAAGATAAGCTGTGACCTTTGGCCACTCTCTGTTTTCAGGAATAAGATGCAAATGAGACTTCTTTCCAGATGTTAAACTTATTCACCTGTTTGAGCAGTCCTAAATAGCTTCCTTTTTTATTTTTAATAAAATTTAAATTTCCCAGTTCGTCATCATGATAACATACACATACAAGCTTTCAATGGTTACATACTAGTCATTTTGATTCGTTAATTGGACTTGTGATTGAATCCTTCTATTTTCATGGCATCCTGAAATTTACAAAGAAATCTGAGACTTCAAAGCTACATAAATCCAGTTTTTCTCCCAATTCATTGGCTGTTTTTTCTCAGTTTTTGCTACATCCTCCTCCTATTCCTGTCATCTCAATATTTACTCTCTGTTCTCATTTCCTCAGTTCCTTCATCCAGTTCTATATTTTTCCCATGACTATAATAATTCATGTATATTTATATCCAATTTTGAATTCCAGACTCATATATTCAACTACTTCAGCGTTATCTGTCCTCACTGGGTATCTAATAGGCATTTTAGTCATAGAAGTTTGAACAAAACACTCCGTTTTCTCTAAGACTTGTTCTTTCTTCTATTACTCCAATCTCACAAATCAGTTATTCAACAAGTATTACTGAGTACGTCTTATATGCCAGATATTGCTCAAGACTCATCAGGGAACAAAAAACGGAAGGGGTAGAAAATAAGCAGCAAATAAAACACCTAAATAAATTACCTAGTGTGTCAGAGGGAAATAAGTACTTTGTAAAAAAAGAAAAAAGAAAATTAGATCGGGGTACAGTGGAAAGAGGCCAGCTTCATTAAATAAGGTGGTGAGGGAGATGTCACCGAGAAAGTGGCATTTGAGCAAAGACTTGAAACTGGTGAGGGAGTTCAGCATTGGGAATCGGTTTAAGAGATTAGAAAAGAGACATTGGAGAGAATATCTCTTTTTAAGAGTTTTTCTGTATGTTGGTCCAAAGTCATGGAGATCTAACAGGCAGAGGAAATGGAATCAAGACAATGTTTTTCTTTATTTTTATTAAATATTTCAATTGAAGTACAAAAACACATAGAATTTGCAAAAATTCTAAGCGTAGATTGTGAATTATTTTCATAAGGTGAACACTGTCTAAACCAGAAAATATAATAATGCCAGCACCCCAGAAGCTGCCCTTGTACCCCAATCCAGGTACTAGGCACTCAAAAGTAACAATTTCATTGACTTCTGATTCTGGAAATTTATTTTTCCAGTTTTTGAATTTTATATAATTGGAATCATTTAGTGTGTACACTTTTGTGAAGGGCTTCTTTCTTTATGTTTGTGAGATTTATTCATACAGGAGGAGGGCATTTATTCTCATTTCTGTACAGTATTTAATTGTGTATCATATCACTCTGTGATTTGCTTTTCACTCTCTTAATGATGTAATTTGATGAAAATAATTTATTAATTTTAATGTAGCGACATTTATTAATCTTATTCTTTAGGGTGTGTGATTTTGTGTTCTGTGTAAGAAAGTTTGCCCATGCCAAAGTTAGAAAGGTATTCTCCTGTGTTAAATTCTAGAGCTTTGTTTACTTTTTTTTAAAAATTTCGATCTAAAATCCACCTGGATTAATTTTATGTGAGGTGTGAGGTAGAGTACAAGATTCATCATTGATTATTGTTATTAAAAAACATCTTTTCCAAGTTTTTCATTTCATAAATTATGTGACTGGATATATGTGATGTATCTCTGGACTTCCTAATCTATTCAATTTGTGTTACTGTTTATCTTTGGGCCACGTGCAAAGCTAATTACTATAGCTTTTTACCCAGTCTTGATATCTGATTGTGTATAAGTCCTCCAACACAGTTCATTTTGTTCAAGTTTATCTTGACTATTTTTGGACGTTTACATTTCTGTATAAATTTATAAATAACTTGTCAACTTAAATTTAAAAATATCATTTTGATTGTGATTTCTTTAAAACTAGAAAGATCATATGAGGACAGCTAACATCTTTCTAGTATATCTTCCACTTTACTAATTAGGCTCCCAAACTATGAACATATTACGGCTCTCCTTTTCCTACAAACCTTCTTCAGTTTGGCTCAGTCTGTTTTATAGTTTTCTGTGTAGAGATCTTGCATTTTTGTTTTATTTATTTTATGTTCACTGGTGCTACTGTAAATGGTATCTTTCTAAAAATCATCATTTTCTATGATGATTGTTGCTTTTATGTAGAAATAGAATTGATTGATTTTGTTCATGTATTAACCATGTATCTAGCAACATTGATGAATTCACTTCTTAGTTCTAATACTTTATGTGTAGATTCTTGTGGACATTCCACATATACAATCACATTATCTGTAAATAAGAACATAATTTTTCCTTTTCAATCTTCATATAATTTATTTCCTTTTTTTGCCTTATTTCACTGGCTAGTATCTCCAATATGATATTGCATAAAAACTGTGATGAAAGCATCCTTACCTCATTCCTGATCTCAGATCAGATGCTTTCAATTTCTCACCAAATGTATGACATTTTCTATAAATTTTGTGGATATTCTTTGATCAAATTAAGGAAGATTCCTTCTTAGTTTTCTGTGAGTTTTGTTTGTTTTTAAGTCATGAACAGGTGTTGAACTTTAACAAACTATTTTTCTCCATTTTTTTAAATTATCAGATATTTTTCTGCTTTCTTAACGTGGAGAATTATGTTGATTGATTTTAACAATGAAGCCAATCTTGCAACCCTGGAATAAGCCCGACTTGGTTAGGGTATAGTACATTTTTTGTACTTTGCTGGATTCAATTTGATAATATTTGTTTGAGCACTTTATGTATGTGATCATGAAGGACATTGGCTTTCATCTTCCTTCCTTGTAGTGGTCTTGTTATACTGTCTGATGGTCTAGCTGTGAGTGCCAGATCATTGCCTAGCAATATCAAAGCCAGTTGATAGCACCATGCTGTCTCTTGGCTGACAGGGTCTGAATTTCTCTTTCTTAGTCTCTTCTTTTGGCCAAAAGTAAATAATGTTAGGCCACAGGGTACTGATCTAGGATATGCAGCTCTTTACCACTGCCATGATTTTACTGACCAGGAGCTTGTCCAGAGTGTGTTGCCTGTCATTGAGGGACGGTTACTGTTTCCTGCTCTTTTTGTTGCAGAATGAGTTATTAAAACCTCTGATATCACAATGGCTGTGGAGTAGCATTTAAAAATCTGGGAAAGATACATCAGCCAACTGCAGCCCCAGTGATTACCAAAAACAAACTGGCCATCTGTTCTTGTATTAGACTCTGAAGCAGGGGCCTAGATTATCATCCCAGCAGATGAAAACATGGCCTGAAGTTCAATTGGTCTTTTCTAGAGACCTGGGTGGTCTTGTTGTCCTTACGATACAGAGGGAAGTGACATTGCTAATTCCAGCTACTGCTAAGGCAGAGTGAACCATGCTCATCATGGAAAAGAAGGTTATAAAAATCACAGCTTGTTAAGTCCAAAAGAATATACCCAACTGTGTACTTTGAAAGAAAATGAAAGAACACCTAGTCTTGCTAAGCGAGCAGCAGTAGTTTTAAGTAGTGATGTCTAGGGCTGACCTCCAGCTGGTCCAGATTGGCTCATCTGTACCAGCTCATCATGGCCGGCAGCTTTTCTGATTGGTTGGTGCCATCGCTCAACCAGTAGGCACATATTTGGAATGTCAAGCTTGGTTATGCCATGCTTTTTGTATCCTTTATATGAAAGGAGTCTTAGAAAGAGATCTACCTGTTTAGACAGACATGTAGATACAAGTAGCCACTCGTGTATTGTTCATAAATATTTGCTAAGTGTTTTACTAATGAACTCAAAGCAACCAGAGTTTCATTTCCTACAGTGACTTTTTCTTTCCTCTCCTAGCAGAGATGAACAAGAAAAAGATATTACCTGGAACTTTTGTTTGTTATGCACAATGTGTTTCCACCTCTCTGATTTATCTCCCCATCGTCTCCCATGGTCCAGCTGGACTGGTCTACTGGGTAGCTCCCAAATCTGCCTGAACGTTTACTTGCTTTTGTGCCTCTGCCTTTGTCTGATTTCAAAAGACTCCTCCTCTCTCCAGTATAACATGGTACTTACACTCAAGACCCAGATCCAATCCTGCCTCCTCTAGAGGGTTTCCCTTGATTGCTCAATAAAGTCAATTTTCTCTCTTAGTCTTCTAGTACTTTTTAGCTCTCTTACTACTCAGTGACGATTTGTTTGGGACACTTTTAATTTATTATGTAATTGTATTTATAGTTATCTTCCATGTGCATGGGTGACTTATCCACCTATAGTACAAACTCATTAAGATTTAAAATTATAAAAATTGACCCCAACACTCAGCACAGCAGCTTGCATGGAGTCGAAGGATTGTTTTCCCAAGCTGGTGAGAGACATTTAAATACTCATTTTCCCAAGCTCAGAGTTCAGTCTGCAAGACTCAGGGGGGCCCCACAGAGTTTGATTTTGTCAACATCAAATGCCTTCATTGCCATGTTTGCATTCCTTTCTCCATCCAACAAGTCCCAGAAAGCCCAGGAAGACTGTAGGTATGGGGTAGGAGGAAAAGCTTAGAAAATCTGCCAACACCAGGCCCTCCTTAGGGCGGTATGGTGGGAGGGCTGTGCGAAAGGAAGTGGAAAGGAGAGAAAGGCAAGCAGAGGCATCACTAAAAAGGAGATGGGAGCATGCCAAGCCTTCTTGATCTTATGCCTTTAAAAAATGAAATATTTAATAACAAAATCTAATTGATGTTTGAATTATAAAGTGATTTAGGAGCACAGCTGGGGTTAGTAGAATCATGACCTCAAAAAAATGTCCATGTCCTAATCTCAGGGACTTGTAAACATGTTATCTTACTTTGTAGGTGTGAGTAAGTTAAGGATCTTAAAATGGGGAGATTATCCTAAACTACCCAATTGGGCCGAATGTAGGTGAAAGAGGGAGATTCAGACTGAGAGAAAGAGATGGGGCTGGTTTTAAAGGTGGAGAAAGGGGCCACGAGCCAAGAAATGCAGGCAGCCTTTAGAAAAGGATGGAAAAGTCCAAGGAACAGATTGCCCCCAAGAACTTCTGGAAAGGAACACAGCCCTGTTGATACATTGATTTTAGCCCAGTGAGGACCATGTCAGACTTCTAAGTTACAGAACTAGAAGATAATAAATATGTATTTTTTAAGCAATTAAGTGTGTGGTAATTTGTTACAGCAGCCAAAGAAACTGATACAATAACAAATGCAACATATCAAGCATTTTATGGGAAGACCTAAGTGGGATGCCCCATGTAAGCTGGAAAGTTCAGGGAAGGTTTCCCTTTATGCAGCAAATAAAGGGAGAAGGAATTTTCAGGGCAAAGAGGAGGGGAAAGGGCATTATAGTGTGTGGAGTCAGGATGTGTGTGGAACAAACATGAGCAAAAAGGAACAAGGTGAAAAATGAGAGTGAGTTTGGAACACTACAAGCCATCCCACCTTGCTAGCAAGCAACATGGCAAGAGATGAAGCAGGAGGGATGGGGTGAGAGTGTGGAGAGGACTTCTCTGCCCTGGGGAGGGGCTTAGGCTTTAAACAGGGGGGCATGAGGAGGCATGGGGTGGGGTTGGAATGACATGGTAAAGGAGGGTTGGAATGACGTGGTAAAGATTTGCACTAAAAAATATATCTTACATATAATATATCTTACATATATCTTACAATGTATATATAATACACATACATATATATACATATATGTGCACATATATATGCAGATATAATATATAGTATATACATATGCATATAATGTATATGTATATATGTAATTCTTCCTTTTAGCAAATAACTTCCAAACAGAAATAAACAACAGTTATTTCAAATATAAACCCCAGTGGCTGTGTCACAAGGCACAGGCTCTGAATGTGGGCACTTGATTTGCAGTCAGACCCTTCTTCCCACCTAGGCGACAATGTTCACTGTGTACCAGGAGGGGAGACTGCACGAGGCACTTTCTCCTGCCCTTAAATCCCTCCTCTTTAGTGGTCCCCCTTCACAGGGGCATTGTCAGAGGATTTATTCAGTGAGGGTGCTGATGGTGGTTTGGGGATGCTTTAGTCCCTACACAATCTCTATCGGACCAACCCAAGCTATTCCAAAAAAATACATAATACTAATACTTTTATAAACAGATGGATAATCTTATAAAGCAGATAGGTTTGAAGCTGCTCTGCTTGGAGCAGGTGTGGAGGCCGTACTATCTTCTGCTCAGCTTTCTCCCCCTGTCCACAGCACCCTCATCAAGCCCCTAAGGATTCTTCGACCATCGTCAGTAAAGTACCACTCATTGCCCTCATTCATTCCACAGTTACTGTGCAACTACCATGTGTCCGGAACTGCTTCAGGCAATGGAGGTACAAAAGTGAAAAAGGCAAATTTCTCTCTCTTTCTCTTTCTCTCTCTCTTTTTAACTAATGTGCAGATGGTAACTAATGTGATGGAGAAAAACAAATCTGAAAAGAAATTTAGAATTTTGCAGCTGGAGGAATGAACTCCAAATAGGTTAGAGCAGATAAAGTTTATCTTCAGATTCATTGATCTTATCAGGTAAGCAGAGGACAAGGTCATCAGCTGAGCTTGCTGGAGAGGAGTTGTTGCTGGAAATCTGGAACGAGAGGAGGAAACTTGAAACAGTCATGTAGGGGAATAGGAGAGACACAGGTCTGGGGGGCTGTATCATATGATCACTGGGCAGCATTAAGGCCTGTTTGAAGTTAATGATAATAAATTTAAAGTGAAGCCACTTGACACCCCTCCCCCTCCCAAAAAAAGAAAAATAAATAATCTCAGGTAAGGTGTGAAGAAAAGAAGCTTTAGAATATTTGGCTATTTAAAATGATTTGTACATATTCTGTCATCAAAATAGCAACCAACTGCTATAGCTATAAAAGAAATCCATAAATATCTATCCCTCCTTCCCCAATTTCCAACCTCTAAGACACATCACTGGCATTTTATATTTATGGGTGGTTTATAGATCCTCCTGAGCTGCATTATGTAGGTTGCCAATATTTTCTAATTCCACATTCTTGTTAATGAGTGGTTCCCCGTTGCCCTCCACACAAGATTTATTAAAATTACCTAGGGAATAGTACATTTGCAGAATTATGAAATACAGTCGTGTTTCATACTGATTAGAATTGGTACTTTCAGTTGAAGTCTCCTCCCAGAAAAGTGCACAAAAATCTCACCTTCTCCTCCAATCTTGTCAATTTCTTCTGGGATATAGTGGGCCTTAAATACAAAATATTTTGCCTTAACTATTATTATTTCTAGTAACTTTGTCAAAAATACATGAAAGACAGAAAATCACTTAGCCAGGCACTGGGCCATCCATCCTGTGTTTAGCAGGCAAAACTTGGACTAATGGAGTAGATTTTGTTCTCCAAGGAGAGTTAAGGACAGGAAGAGAGGTGAGAGGCTCTCAAAAAGCAGGACAGCCTCAAATGCTGAGCCAGACGCAAGCTCAGAAGGAGGAAATGTGATGTTTATGGGACCAACTTGCAAATGCAAACATGAGTCAGCCAAAGCAATATAACAAAGGATCCTCAACAGCTGGATTTCTTTGATGTTTAAAGTAGTAATAAACATCCATGACTATCTTTGGAACATGATTTATCTCTACATATACATCTATTTAACAGAACCACAAGGATTAGTTAACCAAAACTTACCTAAGAACTATCAACTTTCACTTCTCTAATTGGGTCCCGACGCACAAGTTTACCTGTTGGGAAAAAAAAAAAATCTTTTTACTTCCTATTACTGAAGTGGGAATCAGTAATTGTAGGGTTCCCAGGAAGACACTGAAAAGCCCTCGGATTTGGGGGGATTTGGGCTGCAGTTCTCCAAATCTGTTACATGGGAGGGGGTAGAGAAAATCATTAGTGAGTTTTCTTGTCTCCCCAGGTCTAAAAGTTTATGAACTTTCAAAGGGATACAGGAGCCAACCTGAAAGAGCTCCAGCCAAAGCTGTAACAATTTGAGCAACAAAATAAATAATGTAGCATTGAATTATAGCTCAAATTATAAAGTAAATACATATGAGTCCACACTGCTATAAATAAATGATTGAATAGATAAATATTTAAGAGGGAAGGAACACATCTTCCTTACAGAATAATTCCAAACAATAAAGTAGATACTCCCCGCTCCAGGAGGTGGAGTTTCATTTCCCCAACCCTCCTCTCTGGAGTGTGGACTGAATTTGGTGACTCATCCAAAGAAAAAAGTATGGAAAGGGAAATAGCAACCGCCGGGCAGACACTACTTTAACTAAGCGATTAAGGTCAACATCACCAGTAACAAGTCCTGTTGCTATCGTGTAGCCCCTGATAGGATGTGATAACGAGAAGGACATATTACCTGTGTGGTCTTCCTCCCCCAAACCCATAACCACAGCCTAATCATGAGGAAAACATCAGATAAAACAAAATGATAGATATCCACAAAATAGCTTAGCAAAATTTTTCAAAACAGACAAAGTTAAGAAAAACAAGGGAAGACCAAGAAACTGTCACAGACAAGAGGAGATTAAAGAGACACAACACTAAATGGAGCGTGGGGTCCTGAACGTGATCCTGGAACAAAAAGATCTTAGCGGAAAACTAGTGAAATCTATGTAAAGTCTAGCTTAGGCAATAGTAACGGATCAGTGTTCATTTCTTATTTTTGACAAGTGTACCATGGTGATGTAAGATGTGAATACTAGGGGACACCGGCAGAGCGGGTTTAAGCAACTCTGTACTATCTCTGCAACTTTTTTGTAAATCTAAATTTACCCCAAAATAAAAAGGCTTATAAACAACAAAAGCAAAAATTTATGAACCTGGAGTGCAAACAGAACCTTTTTAAAAAAGCAGCGACTGATACTTTAAGTTAATTCAAAATAGGTTATTATTAACAACCTACCAGAAAGGCTAAGTTTGTGAAAACTAGAACTCTCAAGCACTGCTAGTAGAAATAGAAATTGATACTTC
Organism: Balaenoptera acutorostrata; assembly: GCF_949987535.1. Classification (NCBI taxonomy): domain Eukaryota; kingdom Metazoa; phylum Chordata; class Mammalia; order Artiodactyla; family Balaenopteridae; genus Balaenoptera; species Balaenoptera acutorostrata. Next base: position 20,163,381 of record NC_080076.1, read on the forward strand.
ACAAATGTTTCATAGTGCTTGCTCAAACAACATACACACATCTCATGGCCCCATACATCTCTGTCTAGGTAGATACTCCACAAAAAAACATTTATGTTTATTTATGTAAGGCTATTTATAAAAATGCTGATAACAGCAACAATTGAAAGAAGTCAAATATCCATCAAGAGCAGAATGAATTATAAATTGTAGTGTATTAATTAAATGAAATCTGTACAGCAGTTTTCCAGGGCTGCCATAACAAACTACAATAGGCCAGATGGCTTAAACAACAAAATTTTATTTTCTCACAGTATGGAAGATAGCAGAGTTGATTTCTTTTGAGGTCTCTCTTCTTGACTTACAGATGGCAGTCATCTCCCTGTGCCTGCACAGGGTCCTCCCCCTGTGTATGTCTGAGTCCTATTCTCTTCTTAAAAAGACACCAGTCAAATTGGACTGGAGCCCACTTAATTATCTCATTTTAACTTAATTATCTCTTTAAAGACACTATCTCCAAATACAGTCACATTCTGAAGTACTGGGGTTAGGATTTCAAAAAATGAATTTTGGGGGTATGCAATTAAACCCATAACAAAGATATAGATATCTTTTGGGGGTGGAGCATTTTTTGGCCTACCACAATGTACACTGTACGTAATGAATTAACCACTCTCCTATGCCTCTAGAATGGCATGAACTTTGTACCGTCTTTGGGAGAGTCAAGGAAATAGACATTCAAATCATGGGTGAAGGTTGTCAAAAGGTAAAAAATTCCACTCATAAAATAAGTCCTGGGGATGTAATGAGAAAAAAAAAAAAAAAAAAAGCAGCAGCAACTATTCCCCTTTACATAACGCAGTTACTGAGGGGTGTGCAGTGTTGGGAACTCGGGTGTTGGGATGCGGAGAAGGCACCCCGGGGCACCCGGAGCCGGGCGTGCGCGTCCGGGCGCTGCGGGAGCCCAGGCCCCTCCCCGGAGCCGCTGGGGCGCCGGACTCTGCCCTGGGCGCGCCCTGCGGGGCGGAGCCACCAAGCCCGGCCTAGCCGACCCGGCCCGAGGTCCAGAGCAGAGGGGAGGAGCGGCGCCCGGACCCTGCGCTCGCTGAGCGCCCTCCAAGGTAGGCGAGCCCCTGCGATCTGCGGGCAGGTCAACCCTCCCGCCCCCCAGGTGAGTGGGTGTCCAGGTGCCCTTGGAGCTGGTCCCCCCCCAGTGCCACCCAGTGTACCAAGGGCGTTTTCCTGTAAACGTATCCTTGGTGAGGAGCATATTCTCCCTGTAAACCTCATTTCTGGGCTTGGATTCCCTGGGCGAGAAGTTTGTGCTCCTCCAGGAACAGAGAGTTGCCTTCCCCGAGAGAGACTACCCCCTCCATAGCCCTGCGCACAGCTGATTATTTATTTAGATTGCTGTTACGCAGTCCCTTGGTCAGGGGTCCCCGCGATTCACAGGCGGTGGAGAAAGCCCTCTGGAAAACTTGCTGTCACCTGTGAACCCCCGCGTGGCCACTTTGACAGCTTACTGTGCCCGGAATTTTTAAGAGCATAAACAAATGAACGAGTGAAGGTGGTTGTCTTACCCTTCATTCATTCGTGCTGGCTTCTGTAGCTGTAGGTGTAGCAAAAAGAGAACAGCCTATTGGTTGACAGTTTTCTACTGTCTTGGGATCTTAGAGCTGAAAGTTACTCAGCCCCAGGCAATTTTGCAAAGGGGCAGTGTCATCTTACAGAAAAAACAGTACTGGACAGTGCAAAATTGGATGATGACAAGGCCGTAACTTTTAACCTTCTTCGAAAGGGAAAATAAATTTATATATACATATATATATATGTATATATATGATCAGAAGAAACAGCTCCAAATGTAGCTGAAGCCGTGTCTGTTTACCATTTTCAATATAGTTGTTACTTAAGAATCAAAACCTTTTTTACTTCTTGGTATATATAGACTAGATGAAAGGTCCAAAAGGGAATTATTTCTCATTTGCAATAGGGAAAAGATAATCTGTCTTTTTTACCTAATGCTATTAAATATTCAGTTCTGCAGAAGTCTGGCTTTTCAGAAATATGATCTGAGCTGGAGTCTCAGGTACCCTAGCACACACAATTGGTGCTGTTGTTTCTTCCTGCTGGGCTCTCCCGCCTCGCTCTCGCCCTACACTGATAATTTGAGAGTGAAGGTCCCTGACACAGGAATTTGCGCCTAAGCAGAGGCTTCTCAACTACTTACAGAAAGAATGAAAATGGCTTACACTTCCTGTGACCTAGGCAAACTTCACAAGGTTTTTACCTTTGTGATTTGCTAAATAAATTTAGTAACTATACCTGCACTAACTAAAAAGAGATTTTTGAAATAAATACAGACACTATTTCAGTTGTATTATTCACCTTTATGATTCTGAGAATTAATGACAGGCATGTTATTTGTTAGCGTATTGATTTATAATGCGCTGGACAGTGGGCTTGAGTTGTAATCTAAATTCTGGACAAAGCCAGAAAATCTAAGCCAGATTTGGCCAAACCTGAAAAGTGAGGTGTACGTATATTTGTTTAGAATAATGACTGTAAAAGGGAACAACTGAAGATTTCTGAAGGGAATGTCAAAGTCTTTTAAAGTAGTGGCTTTGACTCTTTGAGACATTTACATCAAAATTAAATGGCCATTTATTGATAGAAAAGCATTTCAAAATGGCAACACGTTACTATCAATTTAATAGCATGTTTAAGTAAATTTACATTTTACTAAGCGTGAAAACAGCCACCCACTGAATTTGGAAAACAAAAGCACGTGTGTGTGTGTGTGTGTGTGTGTGTGTGTGTGTGTGTGTGTGTACACTCGGTTTTAGAAAATATTTGGTGCACCTGTGGATTTTCCGGCCTATTCATATATTCACTGAACGAATATTTATTGTGTAGGGCACTGTGTTCTTTCTAGGAGACACAGGGGGATACAGCTTTGTGTAAATAAGACACATTCCTGTCCTCATGGAATTTACACAACTTTGGACTCCTCCGGGACACCCCGAGGCCATAGATTAGGAACCACAGTAATCACCATCCATCACTTTTTGACAGTGACCGAAACTAGAAACTAGATTAGTTTCAAATCACAGACTCTTTTACACTGATTGAAATAGTCAGATTAAAAAATTGTAAAGGAACTTATATGTTATTCAAGTCAGTTTTCTCTTCTGCTTAGGTTGGGAAAGAATTTAGGGAACCTGTGTTCTGGGTTTAATATTATGAAATATTGAGATCTTAAACCTGAAATAGCTAAATATCAATTTCATGCAAATTCAATAAAAACTAAACTTGTAGTAGTAGATGCAGTCATTTAGGGGGTGAAAAATTCAAATCGAGAAAATTCTATCCATCAAGTTATTTTTTTTCCTGTAAATTAGAAAAACATGACTATAATTATTTTTTAACCTCAGAGGAAAAGAGTGACTTTATGTAAGACATTCTTGCTTTTTTTTTTTTTTTTTCATTTTGCTATTTTTAAAAACAGCTCTATTGGAGGTATAATTTACATACCATAAAAGACATCCAGGTGTCCAATTCAGTGATTTCTGGTAAATTTATGGAATTGTGCAACCATTATCACAATCCAATTTTAGAATATTTTCATCATCCCCATCCTCCCAGAATCTCAACGGCCTGTTTGCCGTCACTCACCATTCTCACCCCCAGCCCCAGGCAACCACTAATCTACTTTCTGTTTCTTTAGATTTGACTTTTCTGGACACTTCAGACAATGAGATCATATAATATACGGTGTTTAGCATCTGACTTCTTTCACCTAGAATAATGTTTCCAAGGTGCATTCAGGTTGTGGCATGTACCACCAGTGGTTCCTTTTTATTGCTAACTAATGCTCATTCCATTGGATGGCTATGCCACATTTTGCTTACCAGGTGATGGGCATTTCTGCAATCACATTGAAGTGGTAAGACAGATATTTTGGTCCACCTTACATGGTAGCATAATTTGAAAATAACTGATAGGAGCCAAATTTGTATTTATATTTATGAAAAATATATTCCTGATATGGATTACTGATATTTACCAAATGTCATAACTGTGATCTTTCTGTGATACTCCATGAAAATAGTAAATCATAAATCCTGTGCCAGTGGCAGGAAGCATCAGTCATTTCATATTCTAGGTTGGACTTGGAAGACGTTTAACTCTTTTTTTTTTTTATGTGAGAATTTATTTTGCCTTTATTTTTGATAGATAATTTTGTTGGATATCAAATTCTTAGTTGACATTTTTTTCCCTTCAGCACATATAATGTCACTATCTCCTGACCTCCATTGTTTCTTTGAGAGGTCTGCCTGCAATTTTATTTTATTTTATTTTTTTAATTTTTAATTTTTTTTATTGGAGTATGGTTGCTTTACAATATTGTGTTACTTTCTACTGTACAGCAAAGTAAATCAGCTATACTTATACATATATCCCCTCTTTGTTGGATTTCGTTCTCATTTAGGTCATCACAGAGCACTGAGTAGAGTTCCCTGGGCTATACAGTAGGTTCTCATTAGTTATCTACTTTATACATAGTATCAATAGTGTATATATGTCAATCCCAATCTCCCAGTTCATCCCACCACCCCCCTTCCCCTTGGTATCCATACTGTGTCTCTATTTCTGCTTTGTAAATGAGATCGTCTGTACCAATTTTTTCAGATTCCACATCTATGCGTTAATATACAATATTTGTTTTTCTCTTTCTGACTTACTTCACTTTGTATGACAGTCTCTAAGTCCATCCATGTCTCTACAAATGACCCAATTTCGCTCCTTTTTATGGCTGAGTAATATTCCATTGTATATATCTACCACATCTTTATCCATTCCTCTGTTGATGGACATTTAGGTTGCTTCCATGTCCTGGCTATTGTAAATAGTGCTGCAGTGAACATTGTGGTACATGACTCTTTTTGAATTATGGTTTTCTCTGGGTATATGCCCAGTAGTGAGATTGCTGGGTCATATGGTAGTTCTATTTTTAGTTTTTTTAAGGAATCTCCATACTGTTCTCCATAGTGACTGTATCAATTTACATTCCCACCAACAATGCATGAGGGTTCCCTTTTCTCTCCAGCATTTATTGTTTGTAGGTTTTTTGATAATGGCCACACTGACCGGTGTGAGGTGATACCTCATTGTAGTTTTGATTTGCATTTCTCTAATAATTAGTGACATTGAACATCTTTTCATGTGTTTCTTGCCCATCTGTATGGAAAGACGTTTAACTTTTGACATTAACTTATGTAGAGAGCCTATGTCTCCTTTGCTACGTTTTCTTCACAAATGATATGCATTTAAATTTGGGGAATTTTGATGAGTGTTTGGTCCAACAGTGATAACTGAACTACTCTTAAAAATATGAGTGCTTCTGGGGCTTCCCTGGTGGCGCAGTGGTTGAGAGTCTGCCTGCCAATGCAGGGGACACGGGTTCGAGCCCTGGTCTGGGAAGATCCCACATGCCACGGAGCAACTGGGCCCGTGAGCCACAACTACTGAGCCTGCGCGTCTGGAGCCTGTGCTCCGCAACAAGAGAGGCCGCGATGGTGAGAGGCCCGTGCACCGCGATGAAGAGTGGTCCCCACTTGCCGCAACTAGAGAAAGCCCTCGCGCAGAAACGAAGACTCAACACAGTCATAAATAAATAAATAAATAAATAAAAGAACATGAATTTCTTTAAAAAAAAATATGAGTGCTTCTTAATAACGTATTTTAGTGGCACACTTAACATAAAGCATGAGTCATCTATAGCCTTAAGCCAAAAAATAGAAGGGAGTGCATCTGGATTTACATGCTTTTCATTTTATTATTCTGTAGTTTCTATGACTGTGCTAAAGGATGAACCTGATACAGCTGTTTGTTGATTTACCAAATCAGGCACTAGTTTGAGCTCTTAAAATCTAAAACAGAAGAAATGCCACTCCTTGTTCCTCCAGGACCTTTAGAGGAGCTAGACCAAAGTAATAAATTTTTCCAGGTTCCTATTACATGGTGGTGTTTCTTCTATAAGTAGTCTACAGAACAAATCAAATAAGAACTCTCTAACACTACAAAAACATTGGCTTTGGTTATACGTCTCTTAGGAAGCCGGGACCTTGAACAGCAGTTCAGTCAGAGCTGTTTTCTTATTTACCCCCATTCACCCTGCTTTGTGCTAACTCTTAAGACAAATGCATTTTTAGTGGGTTACGTTTGACAACTTATGCTCTAACATAGATTTCTCCAGTTGAGTGGAAACTCTTCTGTAAAATGTTGGCAGATTCTGTGAAACTAAAGAGAAGACACTGTCTCTGAATGCCTGTAAGTTACTGCTAAAATTGCAAGATCCTATGGGGAAAAAAAGAGCATTCAGATAACCTGAAGGTCTATTTTATGGACAACTTGGAATGCAAGGATTTTAATTTTATGCTCCTAAGGTTTGAAAATAAGGTAGCCTAGGTTAAATAGTATAGTTTTCCAAAGCTGGATGTGCTCATTTGGAGCTCAGTTTGTCTGCTGGTAATATCAAAACAACTTGCTGAACTCTTGGCTCATAACACTAATGTTTTGCTGATCTGTGGTTAGATGAATTAAGTCTCTGTTGGCAACGTCTCTCTCTCTCTCGACTTGGTAAGAATTTAAAAATTTCTATAACAAATGTATTTTTCTAGTCTTACACTGACAATGTCATTCCAAATGTCTCTTGAGAGTCAAATGTCAATTACAGGAATCCATCTTCATCCTTCTCACCTTTTGGAAATTGGAGTGGACGTGCTCCCCCTGTTGTGTCTGTTCACCAACAGCAAGAAGGCTCGCTCAAGCATTGAGCTGTAAACTTCTTCTAATTATATTGGTGAGTTCACTCACTCATCACTAATGGTCACGTGATCTGGTATAAGGAACTTGGTTTCACCCAGAGCCAGGAGCTGCTTCTCAGCCTTGTATCTTTCTATTAGCCCATGGATTTTGGTAGGATGCCACACTGGGATCAGTCTGACCTCTTCCTGATATAGGAGGATGGGCAGAGGGGGCAGTGAAGCACAGGGTCCGGGCTGCTTCAGGGGGTGGTCAGCCTTAATAGACTTTGTAGTCACTGCCTCAATGGTCTATGTGTTTATGCTCTACTGTGAAGAATGAAAACATGCATCTAGAAGATGATCAGAAAAGGAATGGGTAGATGAGATAAGGAGTTCTACGTTCATGAATTAGATTTAAATCTCGTTGCAAATATCCTTGTATACTGCTTATATATTTTTATATATTTCCTCCTACTTTTCCACCTTAGTAAATAATAATCATGATTAACTTTCTTAAGATGTTTAAGATTTCCCTTGTTTTTGTCACAATATTGAATGTCAGACTTCATGGACTATTCTTCTAGAAGCAACAGCACTAGCTACCTGTCAGCAACTCAGTTACTTGCTTTTTAACAATTCTGATTCCGTCACTATTTTTTTTTTGCCATTTACACTTCTGGACGGGTTAACAATTTGAATTAAGGAAAACAAATTCAGCTAATTGTGGCTTCCAGTTAGTTCTGGTATAATCAGTGAAGTTCCTTGGATTTTGAAATCTCCATTGCACTTTGCATTTTCTAGGGTACTGTTGAATGACTGTTTAAAAAATAAAAGCATATAAATCCATCTTTTTTAGTGTAGAGTTCTGTAAGTTTTGACAAATGGTTACAATCATGGAACCTACATCACCATCAAGATTTAGAACAGTTCCATCACCACTCTCCAACCCCCCAAAATATTCCCCAGTGTCTCTTTTGTAGTCAATCGCTCCCCCACCCTTAATCCCCAGTTCAGTTTTCTGGCCCTATAGTTTCAAATTTTCTAGAATGTCATGTAAATGGAAGTATGGAATATGCATCCTTTTAGATTTGGCTGTTTTCAGTCAGCATAATGCATTTGAGATTCATCTGTATCGTTGTGGGTATCAGTAGGTCATTCTTTTGTATTGATGAGTAGGATTCACCTGTTGATGAATATTTGAATTGTTTCCAGTGTTTAGCAATTATAAACGTTTGTGTTTTATGGAACATAAAAATCCCCTAGGAGAGAGGTTGCTGGGTTGTACAGTCTGTGCTTAATTTTATAGGAAACTGCCTAAGTGCTGCCGTCCTGCGTGGCTGCACGTTTTGCTTTCCCACCAGCAACATACAGGAGTGTCAGCTACTCTCCATCCTCACCCACACGTTGTATCATCTGTTTTTCCCTCCTTCGCTGGATAATTTTTAAAATGAAGTAGATGACGTTGAAGCTCAGATATCCCAAGACCAGCTTAGGAAGCTACAGATATTTTGTAAATGTCTGAGCCTTTTGCTCTTAAAATATTTAATAAAGCCACAAAAATTTTCCAAAAGGGCACATTCCTTATAAATGTTACAAATGCCTGAGATATATGTCAGTGACAACTGCTTCTTCTCATGTTGTTTTCACTGACAAGTCATAAGCGGCTTTTAAGTTGATTGTTAACTGAGAAGGTCAAAGCAAGAGGAGTAATTGACTGATGGGGGTGGGGGGATGAGAAGAGGGGGCACAACTGGGCTTAGGTGTTGACACTTGCAAATGATGCCCTGTAAGTAAATGTCTACAATAAGTTGTGAACATAAAGATAATTACTTAATAGTCTCTGAATGTGTATTATGGTCAGATACACCATAAGCACTTTTGATGCAGTATCCCATTTAGTTGTCATATAACTCTATGAGGAAGTTAACAGCTTCATCTGGATTTTTCAGTTGAGGAAGCTAAAGCCTAAGGGAGTTTAAAAACTTTTCCAAGGAGGAGTTTGGGATTAACAGATACACGCTACTATATATAAAATAGATAATCAACAAGGACCTACTGTACAGCACAAGGAATGCTACTCAATACTCTGTCAGAACCTATATGGGAAAAGAATCTGAAAAAGGATAGATGTATATGTATAACTGAATCACTTTGCTGTACACCTGAAACTAACACAACATTGTAAATCAACTATACTCCAATATAAAATAAAAATTAAATTAAAAAAAGATGAAAAAAAAGAACATATACCAAAATAGATTAGAAGAGAATCCAGAAATTTACCCAAAAACAGTCAGTTGAAAACATTCATAGCCATTTGATTTTTGATAAAGATAAAATTTAATTCAATGTGTAAAAATTAATAATTTCAATAAATGGTGATAAAGGAATTGAAAAAAAATAACTTTTCCAAGGCTGCTCAGCTAGTGGGGAAGTCAAATAGTCTTGTGGGCAGTACTGACTGAGTCCAAAGCCCTCATCTTTAAGCCATGAAGTCACACTGCCTCTGTTTGTGGAATAAATCTATTGTGACAACATCTGCTTAGGCTACTGAAGGATGCACCTGGGGGCTCATGGCAGGAGTCACTTGACTGTTACTTAGTCACTTACTTTGGAAAACCCCCATTACTAAATGAGCTTAGACCCAAGAAACTAGGCTTGGAAGTCCATTCAGAATGCAGCAGGAGACAAAGTGGAAATTTGGAAAGAGCTCAAGCCTCATGGGTTGGGGTCCATGACCGTCATTAACGAGCTGTCTTTGCTTGATCTTGGGGAGCTCATTCTCTCATCTGTAAAATGGGAACAATAACACTTAACGCCCTCAGGTGTTCATGAGGATTATTAAAGGCAGCATACCCCAGCCTGCACGTGGTGGGCTGTCATCAGATCCCGGTCCCCTCACTCTTCCCCAAATGGGAAGTGATTCATGTGATTTGCACCACTCTGCAGTTGAGCTGCTATACTGGGCATTGGGCGAAACCTTCAGCTGTTTTTCAAAGTTTCAAATTATACCAATGAACTATGAAGATAGATTTTCTCATTACAAAGACACTTGGATTTGGGGGTCAGTCTATCTGGGTTCAGGTGATAAGATTAACTTATGATCTTGAAAAACATGTCACTTTTCTGTGACTTGGTTGCCTTATACCTACATATAGACAGATATAGATATATAGGTAATAATTATAGCACAGTGTGTTGGGATGATTAATTCTGACAATATACGGAAAATAATTTTTGGTAAATAGCACAGTGCTTTGTCAATAGTATATATTTTACATTGTGTTTGTACTAGGATTTCAATCCTTTTTTCCCCCCAAACTAAATAGCTTTTATTTCATATCTAAGAGCTTGCTATAGCACTGGCTGTGATATAAATATATTTGTGTATACAAATGCGTAGCATTTAGAAATGAATACAAATTAATTCTACTTTAAAAATCTTAGATTATTTCTTGCAAACAGCATTACAATTACTTGGGCTCCGTGTTAACATGCATGTCTTTTGATATACTGTACATCATTTTCAGGTAAACTGCACAGTCACCTGAGATTTAGCCAGCTGACACTGGATGTCACCATTGTGCCGTGTAATGTCGCTGCACAACAGGTGTGCTATTCAGCATTCAGTACATGACCAGTCTCTTCAAGGGTCTGGAGATGTATTAGCTTTTCTCCCCCCTCACATAACCTCATTACCCTTGAGCACTTTTATTGTAAATTACTCTTTCAGTTTCTAATATCAAAGCTCTCTATCATAGTGACCAAGAATGATGAGACAATTGTCAATATTGTTAGCTCAGAACTGAGGAGCTGAAAACTCAGAAACTGTGCTAAAACAGGGCTCTCGGTCACTAAGCAGAGTCACTGACTCTGGCTAACCTAAGTAGGAAAGGAATTTACTGGAAGTAAATTCAGCTTCCAGAATCGATGGGAAAACTAGGTACGGAAATGGGAGAATCCAGTCCCGGTACCTCAGCAAAGATCAGTCTGTAACAAGAGGGGGATAGACTTCTTCTGGCATTGCCACTGGTCACTAGATACCACGCTGGTGTTCCTGTCGCTGGACGCAACGCACTCTCTGTGCCAGACTCCTTCCTGCCCAGAATAATGAAGGGATTTTCACTGCCTCCAGCTTATCAAGCCTGAGGGACAATCCTTTGCTGGTCTTTCCAGGAGGGAGCGCTCAGTTGACTGAGTCTAGGAGTTGTTCCTGAGCTCCAGCCCTAGGGAGTGAAGAAGAAGTAAGGGATCTTTCCTGCAAAGACTCCTGCGGATGGTGACCCTACATACCTGGGAGGGAGATTCAAGCCAGGCGTCCACCACGGTGCTTTTCAATCAGCACCCACAGAAGTGAGTTGATAATGCTGCCGTGTGGTCAGCTGCCCTTTGCTACTCCTTCCATGGACCTGGAATCAGTTGCATGTGCCCTGTGGCACCTGACAGCATCCCAGACTTCGCTGTCCCTGTCTGTCCTTCAACTCTGAGGGAGCCTGACCAGCCAGGGCTAGACCTGTTTTAAGTGGTTAAGGAGAAAACTCCTTAGGCAAATTGAAAGTCTTAACAAGTTGCAGCCTATTAAAAAAAAAAAATTCCTGCCCATTAAAAGAAAAAGAAAAAAAAAAAAGGTAGGTGACACTGCATACCTTGTTCTTAGAACATGACTTCAGGCAAGTTCCAGCCTCTGCTCTTGCTCTGCCCTTTGCCTGGAATCCTCTTCTCCCAGATGGCCACACGGCTTCACCTCCTTTATTCACGTCTTTTGCTTAAATGCCACCTCTTCAGATCGGCCGCCTCTCAGCACCCAGCCAAAACAGCACCGCTTTTTATTCTGTTACCCTGCCTCCGCTTTTCTTCGTGACACCACCTCTGATTATGTTCCCTATATATTTATTGTTTTGTTTCATGTCTGTTTCCCCCCTGTACTGAAAGTCCCGTGAAAGCGGGGTCTCTGACTCATTTTTGTAGCCACAGCTCCTAACACAGCTGTATTCAATAAATATTTAATACATGAATGAATGAATCAAGGGTTAAATAAAGGAAGGGAACTCCTTTGTTAAAATCTCTAGACTATAAGTACCACAAACTGAATGGCTTAAACGTAGTACTTTCTTGTCTCACAGTTCAGGAGGCTGAAAGTTCAAGATCAAGGTGTTGGCAGGGTTGGTTTCTTCTGAAAACTGTAAGGAAGAATTTGTTCCAGGCTCTCCTTCACTTTTTGGTGATTTCCTGGCAATTTCTGGCATTCCTTCGTGTGTAGAATCATCACCTTGATCTCTGCCTTCAACTATACGTGGAGTTTTCCTCGTGTGCATCGGTGCCCAAATTTTCCCTATTTATAAAGACATCAGTCATATTGGATTAGGGTCCACCATACTCCAGTGTAACCTCATCTTAACTAATTACGTCTGCAACAACCCTGTTTCCACATAAGGTCACATTCTGAGGTACTGGGGGTTAGGGCTTCAACATGTGAATGGAAGGGGGGACAAAATTCAACCCATAACAGGTGCCTTCTTTGTGTTTATTGTATAATGGTTGAGCCATGCTTATGTCATTAATCAGAAAAGTAGGTTTGGTTACATAATCCTGGGTGCTCAGTGATGTGCTGGTTTACCACATGGATAATAATTCACAATAATGTGTATGAATTGCTTTGTAAATGGTAAAATATTCATTGGATGTTAGTATAATCAGCTGCGGATGTTGACAAATTATTGATGCATTATCAAGAAAGAATCAATACTATGGATTTGCCAGTCTTAAAATCCCCCCAAATGGATTTTCCTTTACAGCCCAGCTCGATCTGCAGACTGTTTAAAGTATTACCGGACATTTTTCTATCAGTCAGACTGCTTGTCAGCAGTAATTGTGGATAATGGCTTTATGTTTTATTTACTTATTTGACAAACATGTACAAATCATTTTAGTATGTGCTAAGCACTATTATAAGTGCTTGACAAATGTTAACACACAAACAACCACATGTTTATTATTTATATTATTATTATTAATAATAATATTATCTGAATTTTACCGATAAAGAAACTGAGGCACAGAGAAGTTAAGGACTTGCTTAAGGTCACACAGCTCCTGAGTGGCAGAGTCAGGCCATAAAACTAGGCAGTCTGCCTCCAAACCTTTTAGCTGTAGAACATTCTTTGTTCACAGAAAGTCTCATGGAAAAATTCAGTGTGTGACAGAACAAAGCAGAGCTGCTTTGGTTCAAGTCCAGACAGCAAAGCCCTGTCTGGGCAGCGCCTCCCCTTCCCTGGGGAGCCCTGTTTGAAAAGCCCTGATCTAGGAAATAATACCTCTTGGCTTGATGCCACTTGTAAGCTGTCTTCAATCCACTCTAGCATAAAACAAATAAAATTCTTTTCTCACTTTAATTAACTGATTGTGTTTTATTTTGAAAATTTTATCTGCTTAACCTACTTCTGGCAGAAATAAAATGTTAAGATGGATTTTCCCCGGGATGGTAACGCCATATGGCAATTTGGACTTTCCTGGCTTAAGTTCCCCTTTGGTTTCTTTATACAAATGAAAGACTGTGATCGTGAAAGTTTCCTGAACCAAAAGAGAAATGGGATTTGAGTTCCTATAAATAGAGTTGCATATAAACTTTGCAACCAGATAGGCATGATCTACCCTCTCTGTTACAGACTGCTTATTTTCTGTGGTTATTCATAATATAAAATGATCGGAGCAAGAATTTTAAGAATTACTGTCCATTGAGTGCCTTCTGCAACCAGGGATTTAAAAAACTCTTCATTTTTACAACTCTAGGTGTTATCACCCCTATTTTACAGATATGTAAGCTGGGGCTCAGGTTTTATGTAACTTGTTTAAGTTGGCCCAACCAGTGAGGGGAGGAGGAAGGATATTTTGAGAAATATCAGTGGTTAAGGAGCAGAATTATTATTATTTTTTAATTAATTAATTAATTTAATTTTGGTTGTGTTGGGTCTTCGCTTCTGTGCGAGGGCTCTCCCCAGTTGCGGCAAGCGGGGGCCTCTCTTTATTGCTGTGTGCGGGCCTCTCACCATGGCGGCCTCTCTTGTTGCGGAGCACAGGCTCCAGACGCGCAGGCTCAGTAGTTGTGGCTCACGGGCCTAGTTGCTCTGCGGCATGTGGGATCTTCCCAGATCAGGGCTCGAACCTGTGTGCCCTGCATTGGCAGGCAGATTCTCAACCACTGCACCACCAGGGAAGCCCCAGAATTTTTTTTTTAATTGAAGTATAGTTAATTTACAATGTTGTGTTAGTTTCAAGTGTACAGAAAAGTGATTTAGTTATACATATAGATATTCTTTTTCAGATTCTTTTCTGAAAAGAAAAGGTTATTGCAAGATATTGAGTGGAGTTCCTTGCAAGATATAGGTTATTGCAAGATGTTGAGTGTAGTTCCCCCCCTGTGCTATACAGTAGGTCCTTGTTGTTTATCTATTTCATATACAGTAGTGTGTATATGTTAATCCCAAACTCCTAATTTATCTCCCCTTACTCTTACCACTATCCCCTAACCATAAGTTTGTTTTCTATGTCTGTGAGTCTATTTCTGTTCCGTAAATAGGTTCATTTGTGGAGCAGAATTTTTTGATATTAAGAATAAAAGTCACGTAAGAGAATATATTTTAGGATGTATAATGTGAGGCCTGATGCAATTTTCAAATTATGAAAGACTGAGAATGCAGTGGGGTCCATTCTAAAGAGTGATTAATTCCTATGATGAAATGCCCCTTATCATTTGGTAATGTACACAACTATATAACACACTAAAAAGAAAAGAGAAGGTAAATCAAACAAATGAGACTATAGATCAAGGGAGATTGAATTGAAGAATAAGAAAACAACTCAGACCAAGTCAATTGCTTTGCTTGCCTCTATTTTCCCCCTGCTTTTGCTCCCACCTGCTGCCATACTCTACCCAAAGGGAGGGCAAACTTTTTCTGTAAAGGACCTGTTAGATAGAAAATATTTTAGACGTTGTTTGCCATGTATTTTCTGTGTTGAATATACTCAACTGAGCTATTATAGTGCAAAAGCAGCATAAACAATACGTAAGTGCACGGCCATGGTTATTTTAGAGTAAAACTTCATCTGTGAACACTAAATTTGAACTTCATATAATTTTCATGTGTCCCGAAATGTTATTCTTCTTTTGATTTTTTTTTTTTTTTTTGAACCATTAAAAGATGTAAGAACCATTCATAAGCTGTCCTAACAGGCTGGAAGCCAGACTGGGCTCCCCGCCGTGGTTTGATGACCACCACTCCGGCCTGACCACACCTCTCTCATTTCCAAACACATCGTTTATTGTCTCTGTGGGCATTTCTTTTACTTCCAGCATTTAAATGTTGTTTTGGACTAAGAACTTAATCCCGGAAGAGACTTCAGAGGACCAAGTAACAGAAGTAGTTCCGCTCACATTCTGCAAAAAACAGACTTGCAGAGCTGCTACGGCCAAATCAAGTTCCCCTGAAACAAATAGAAGCCACGGTGGCTGTCTAAGAGGATTTAACACAAAATGGAAAATTCTTGGCATACTCTGTCAATTTCATTGAAGATTAAAGGATAAATGCAGGACTTTGAGTCATCCCCAAAAGCTATTTAGTTTTAAAGTGATGCTAGCAAATATGAAAATTCTTTGTGTGTTTTAACAGCATAGGTCATTGCTAAATTTTAATTTTTTTCTCACTAGGGAATCTGACCTTAATGTGATAAAAACACTCTTGATCTTGGTGTCCAAAAGACGAGGGTTTGAGTTTCAGCTCTGTTAGTTTTACGGTGATCTTGGGTAAATTAATATCACCTACTAGATTCTTGGCTTCCTTATCAGTAAAATGAGATTAATAATCCTACCTCACAGGACTTTTATTTTATCTTATTTTTTTAGTCCTTTACTATTTATTATGAAAATTTCAAAGAGAAACAAAATAGTAGAGGACTGTGGGAGTCCCATGTGCCCTCACCCAGCTTCTACAATTCCGTGCATTTTATCAAACTTCTTTCATTTTTACCTCATCCCATTTTTTCCTCTCTTGAAATGCTAGAGTAAAATACTCTCTTTAAAACTTCAAAGGTAATATTATCTCACCTGCAAATATTTCAGTATGTATAACTAACAGAGAAGATCTTTCTAAGGAATATCAATTCCATTATCACACCTAAAATTACAATAATTACAAATAATGCTTTGCAAAATTGCAATAATTCTTTAACATCATCCGTTATCCAGTCAGTGTTAAAATTCCCCTACTTGTTTCAAAAATGTCTTTATATAGCTGGTTTATTTGAATCAGGAGCCAAAGAAAATTCATATATTGCATTTGGTCATATGTTTCTTAAGTCTCATAATTTCTGGCAATTTCTCTTCTCTTCTCCCCATCTTTCTTCATATAATTAATTTGTGGAAAGAATAATTATTTGCCCTGTAAAATTTCACATAATCTGGATTTGGCTGTTTGCAACCTTCACCTTTGTAGAGTCATTGAACAGTTTCCTCTTTCTCAAATGTTTACCGTCGGTAGAGAGAGGGACTGCATACTTCATAGGTGATGCTTTCTACTTGTGATTGTACCGCATCTAGAGAACATAGTGTCTGGTGGTCTCTTTTTTAGTTTTCTGTTAAGGTTGATTAGTGGGGTCCCTCGAGTTGATGCATTCTTCATCAGCCTCTCACCTAATGTTTTTAGAGCTGGTTGACTGTGGCTTAGATCCATTACTTCACAAGGGGCTGCAAAATGTAGGTTTTCTAATTCTATCAGTCCTTTTGGGTTTATTAGCAGAAATTTTGTAGCAAAATTTTTCTAATCAACTGTTTGGTTACCAAGAAATACATGGTAAATTCATATCATAAAGGCAAGATCAATGCTTGTTGGTGTCCCCCTCACCCCTTTTTCTGGGCTAATTTTTAGTATAATCGTGGCCCATTTCCATTGAGTTTGAGGATTGTTGTTGTTGGTGGTGGTTTTTCTCTTGTCAACATAATTTCAGGAATTAAAAAAGTTTTGATATGTTTTAATCCATCACAGTCATTCCTCTTCAGGTTGGCTTTTGTGTCTTATTCAAGTAGTATTTGGTTACTTTTTTGCTTTCTGGTCTGACAAGATATCTCAGGCTCACCTTATATACTTCTTGCTCCAGATCTAAATCACTCAAGAAGCCCTGGTTGCATTTTAGTAGAAAATAGTGTACTGAGGCCATAGTCTGGGCACTGGGAGTGTTAGTTGCTTCTGTTTCTAAATTTTCAGTGGATAGACTTGGAATATAGATTTTTAAAGGAAAATAAATCATTATTTTCTACTCACGGTTCCAGTTTGGATTGTAAGGTTTTTACATAACATTTTTGGTTCTAATTTGGATTCTTTTTCTCTTATGCTAAAAATCTTGGTTCTTAAGACATTAAGACAATGACTTCTTGACTTTATTCTACATCATGCATTCATGTGAGTCATGTGAATGTGTGCACACACATTCAAAATAGCAATACCAATATTTCCACTAACAGTGTTATTAGTGAGTACGGTTTAAGATTGTTTTGGGATTCTTTTTGTTCTTAGGACGTATCACATCTGGGAAAAATAGTCCCTGGTGCGTGTTTAAAAGTCACTTCAAGTAATTCATGAGGATATGCCACCAAGTTTGTATGCAGATATATTCACTTGTTTTATTTGTTTTTTATTTTTGAGGATTTTATTTTTTCTTTTTAATTTAGTTTTATTTTATAATTAGGTAAAATAATTACATTTTTCAGTGTCAAAACTGTAAATTACAGATTTTCCCCTTCTATTCTACTCTCTCTTCTTAGAGAAATTATATATATCCTTTTCTGCACCATACTTTTTCACTGAATAAATATATCCTAGAGAAAACTCTATAGAAGTAGGTAGTTCATTCAGTCAGTCCTCTTTTTGTGGGCATTTGGGCTTTTCCGAATCTTTTACTATTACAAATAGTTCTTCAGTAAATGGCCTTTATAGGCTACTGAGAGTTAAATAAAATGCAGTACATTAGAGGTCTCTGTAAAGTATAAAGTGATATACATACATGTATTTAAGTTTTATATATATGTATATATGATTTTGTTATATTATTAGCCCCACAGACATTTATTAAGCACTTACAGTGTGCTAGAATATGAATATGAATAAGGCATAGTCTCTACTTTTGAGGTTTTATAGTCTAATTGATACTGAATGAAAAGAAAATTTTCCCATTTTTCATTCTCAGAGTTTAATTTTTAAGTTTCTAATCAATGATTGTTTCAACCGGTGTCATTTTAATATTAAATTAATTCCTGGATTTTGGATATATACAGATTTCCATAATTTGTAATATTTTTTACTATATTTGATTACAGTGCTAATACAGAACTCCTTTCAGTTTACAAACTACATAATTATAACATCAAGGAGATTAGTTTTGTCCAACTGATTTATGTTTTCCTAAAGCTGGACTTCACAATGACGGCAGTAACAGTGACCACGACAGTTCCCCTGAAGGGGAAGATAGAAGATAATTCTGCCTCGTATGAGTCCACATCAGCTCACATTATTGAAGAAACTGAATATGTGAAAAAGGTATGTGGGCACTGGAAATCATGTTACCATGGTATGATTTTTTACAATAAAGTCTGATATGAATTAGTGGGCTTTGTTTCTCCCTCCCTAGAACATGTGAGGAAGAACAAACCTAGTTTGGCAAAGGACAACCTTGATAACTGAAATTTAAACACATGCGTTGTCATTTCTCTTGAGGGTACGAAACTCTGTTCCTACACTTGGACTAAGACTGAATAAAGGGCCAGGAGGGTTCAGAACACCTATCAGCACTTAATTTGTCCCACACTATTCACCACTGCATCCTACTGTTTTACATCATTTCTCAGTTCTTTCATAAGTATTGATACTTTGTTGCCAAGTAGATATTTATGATGCCTGCTGAGTTTCTGTCTCTCCTTACCTTGTTCCTTCTCAAGCAGTTCAGAGTGACTATCGCCAATGACTTGTACATGTTGGCAAGTTACTTCATTAAAAATGTGAAACCTTATGAGAATCCAATGATAATGTCTGACAAAGGTGTATATTCTCATGAACTACTTTTTAGAACAGATGGAAAAATTTGGACATAGCTAGTTTGTGACTTAGAGCGATTAATTCATCTTTGAGTGTCTTGCAATTCCATAGGTCACCAAGACACGGGGCTTGTATTTCATGCATAAATTTGTATGATCTCCTCTGAGTAATTATTCTCTAGTAATTATTAAATAGTAGTTATTCTCTAGTAATTACTAGATAGTAATTATTTTGTAGTAATTACTGGATAGTAATTATTTTGTAGTGATTACCAAATAGTAATTGTTTTATAGTAATTACCAAATAGCAAATTAGTACTAAATTACTATATAGAAAAAAATAGAACTAACTAGTATTAAATACTAATTACTAAATAGTAATTATTTTGTGGTATAATATTCATTTGGGTTATATTTTAGGTTTGCCTAAGAAACAGTTGTAAAGACCAAATGCTCATTTTCTGCAATCTAAACAATATTAGCCTAAATGCAAGTTAGGTTGATGGCAGTTATTTAAATCTGAGGTTGACATATATGTAGTACTTTCTAGATAAATTTGGTACCCTGTAACTGGTATAGAAAAAAAAAGTATTTGGTATTAAATGCCTTTGAAAAAAATATTTTTCTTTTCTTTTAGATTCGAACTACTCTGGAAAAGATCCGAAATCAAATATTTAAAGATGAAGTAAGACATAATAGTACAAATCACAAACAAGATGCAAAGGTAATGAATTTATCAAAATGTACCATTTTTATTCTTTCAGTAAATGAACATAAAGCCATATAGACTTCCTTTAAATAACTTTTTGATATTATTAAATTATTCTTTGAATGATGAGTTCTAAAGATGTTAATAGGCATATGTATGAAATATTTAACTACAGATGTCATTAGTGGGATCAGATTGTAATGGCCAGGTCTTACTTGAATATTTTAAACTTGGCTTACTTATCTAAATTGTATGGGAAGATATTGGCTCAGCCGGGATACATGGCAGCAACATGTTCCAGTGACAGACAAAGGTACAAGCTTTTAGGTTCACCTGGGCCACACCAATGGACACCCAGTTGAAGCCATTAGGCTGTGTGATCAGTCAATAAGCTTAAATGCACCCCTTCCCCTGTGACCAGCCTTTTATTCTTAAGGTCAAACAATGTGCACTTAGCCTTGTCTGGATTATGCCAGGTTAAACCTCACCTGAGCCACATGCACCTCATCAATGCCAGTGTTACCCACTCTGTAGGATGGCCACAGAGAACACTAGAACATAGCGTAAGATGTATAAACAGAGTCTTCTTTGTCATCCTCAGCTCCTAAACTAACACAACTCACTCCAATTATTTTCTTAAGTGCTCTGAAACTGAAAAAAAGGTTAATGTTTCTGAATGATAGGAAAGATCAAACATTCAGTTCTGACTATGTTGAGTTGCCTATCAGACTTCCGAGTGGAGGTTTCTGATGGAGGTTGGATATCTGATTCTGGAGTTGAGGGTAGAAGTCTGGTATAGAAGATCCAGGCTATGGGGTAAAGATTTTGGGAGTAAGGATGGTATTTAAAGTTCTGAAACTGGAGGAGATCACCAAACATATCAGTGTGGATAGAAAGGAGAGAAAATCTAAGCATTTAGTCCTGAGATTTCTGATATTTAAATGTTGGGAAGAAGAAGAATCCATCACAGGAGGCTGAGAAGTGAGGCTAGTGAATTAGGGGGATAAACAGGAGAGAATGGAGCTACTGAAGACAAGGAAAAAATGGGTTTCAGAAAGTGAGGAGGGACTGCTGTGTCAAATGGCGTCTGTGGGTTAAGTAAATTGAGGGCTAGTTATCGACCATTGGCTATAACAATGGGGAGGTTGTTGGAGACCTTAATAGGAATAGCTTCTTGGGAATGCAGATGAATTGTGTTGCCAGTATGTCTGCCTCAGCCATCTCAAACCACAGAAGGTCAGCAGATATGTTAGATTAAAAAAAACAAACAACTGGCTGTGTGGATATCATTTATCTCCTTAAAAGGTCTTAATAGTATATTTAAAACTGCAGGGAGGGCTTCCCTGGTGGCGCAGTGGTTGAGAATCTGTCTGCCAATGCAGGGCACACGGGTTCGAGCCCTGGCCTGGAAAGATCCCACATGCCGCGGAGCAACTAGGCCCGTGAGCCACAATTACTGAGCCTGCGTGTCTGGAGCCTGTGCTCCGCAACAAGAGAGGCCGCAATAGTGAGAGGCCCGCACACTGCGATGAAGAGTGGCCCCCACTTGCCGCAGCTAGAGAAAGCCCTCGCACAGAAACGAAGACCCAACACAGCCATAAATAAATAAATAAAATTTTTAAAAAATTCTATAAAAAAAAAAACCACAAAACTGTAGGGAACATAAAAGGCATGAAAGATGTACTTCTACCTTCCTTTTAATATAAGAATCTATTCAAATTTGAGCAAATATAGAGGCCAGGTGCGTTTCATCTGGAACTTCCCATTGATATTTAAGATTCAAAAGATTTATTTGTGTTGATCTGAATCTTCCTTGACATATGTAATACTGAGTGATAATTATTGTTATCAAAGTTAGTAGAGAAAAGGAAAAGTCAGGTGAATGATTTTCTTGTTTGTTCATTTCAGCACTGTCGACACATCCAAAATGGCTTTGACTCTGAACTGGATCCCTCTTGTTGCAGTTTGGATCTGCTCATGGAAAGGATAAAAGGAAAAGACCTACAGCTCTTAGAAATGAACAAAGAGAATGAAGTGTTGAAAATCAAGGTATGACCAGTAGGAGAAATTTCTAATTTTGTACTTTGTGCCAATAGGATAGATTTGTGGATCTGTGAAATTAGATAGACATCCACACACATCCATAAATCCACACATGTGCTCACATACTTAGAGAAGCCCTTTTACATTTGATCAATTAAATCTCACTGTTCTATTCTGAAGGCGATTTTTATTATTAAAAAGATTTTACAAAAGTTCACTGGGTATAGTTTCAGTTGTACAAGATGAATAAGTTCTAGAGATTTACTGTACAGTATTGTGCCTATATTTAATACTGTACTGTACACTTAAAAATCTGTTAATGGGGCAGGTCTCATGTTGTGTTTTTACTACAGTAAAATTATAAAAGTCTTTATATATGTAATAATTAGATATTAAAAATTGCATATTAATTAGAGCACTCATAGTCAAATGCCTCATTGTTTTATTTAGCTAATCTATTGTTGGGTGCCTTATATTTTCCTTTTTTGGCTTATTTTATATACAGTCCTACAGTGATTTAGTAGGTAGATCTTTGCAGCCATCCTTGATTATTTCTTTAGGTTAAATCTTTGAAAGATTCATGACACTTTGTCGATATTGCCCCTAATACTTCAATCTTGTCCTCCTTCTATTTCAGGAAATATGTCTTTTAGTACTATTGTGGCCAATGATACGAAAACGCTTGCAAATACGTGTATAAGCCGATGGGGCACTGGGGGACACTTTGCAGGGGTGTGGTCTATATATGCAGGGCACTGATATTCACAGAGCTCGCTTTGGCCTGGCCAGGGCAAATCACCTGCATGGCAGCCCCAGTAAATAGGGGGTTCTCATTTTATGTTTTCTTCTTAGCAGATAACAGCATCTTTCCTCTTACCCATTGTCTATGAAGGTGCAAATGGTACGGTTACAGCCTCTGTGTTTTTGCTTGCCCATCAAACTGTTCTGTCTTTAACCCTTTTTATTGTAAAAGTCAAAACATGCACAGCAACCTTTTGTTTCTAGCTCGAAGCCTCCAGAGAAGCAGGAGCAGCGGCTCTGAGAAATGTGGCCCAGAGATTATTTGAAAACTATCAAACACAGTCTAAAGAAGTTAGACAGAAGCATGAGGACAGTAGACACTTACTCCAGGTACCGAGCTAGCAGCTTGCATACTGGTGAACTAACCTCCAAGCTGTTCAAGTCTCTCTTTTGGGGAGGAGTTAGATGTGAAACAAGCAATGGCCACGTGACTTGGCAAGCCCCTGGAAGGGCAGGCTGCCCATCTTCTGCCCTGATCTCCCCCGACCCCTGTTTAGCCTGGCACCCGGATATTATGCCCCCCTTGCCCAGAGCCCTGCCACCCAGCCTAGAAATCAGGGCTGGCCTCATGACACTGGCCAGCGGCTTCTCTTCTGGTTCTGCCTTTGACTAACTAGGTGACCCAGTTCGAATCACTCTGTCTCTCTGATTTGACTCTAAAATGAAAAAGTTGGGCTACATAAATGGTTTCAAAATTTTTTTGGTCCTGGAATACATTCTTCAGAGCAAACGAACAAAAACATGTAGGTATATGTACATATATATATTTCATATAAAATTATATATTTTATATTTAATATATAAATTTAAATATAAAATCATACAAATATATATGTGTGTATATATGGGTGTCTCTATATCATAGACGCACACCTACACTTTGGTTGTTTTTGAATCTGAAATATGTGTCCTAGGGCCAGTAGAACTTTATCTGGAGAATGTATTCTAGGACTGGAAAAGGGAAACGTGTATGTGTGTGTTGGCCAAAACTCAAAAGAGGGAAGCTCTTTCAGGCGCGGGTGGGGCACCTGGGTCTCTGCCAGCGCAGGCCCTAGGAGGGTCCCCAGGGAAGCACAGTAGGAATCCACTGCACAGACGACGCGCCCTCAAGCTTCAGGTTGGGGTGATGATGGTCACAAACTCCTAGGCATGCAGGGTGCAGATAAAGTACCTACGTGAAAGAGTGAGCAGGTGTGTGTGGACGGGAGTGCCCACGTCCCAGCAAAGGGAGTGTCTGGGCAGGAATGCCCACCTGGTATTTTCAAGGGAAGTCAGACACTTTTTTTTTCTAACTGTAAAATCTTGAGTTCTGTTAAACACACAAGCAGATGTGGGTGCGCATGTCAGTTACAAGTCAGTTGAAACACTCCCAAGTGTGGCCTATGGGCTGCCGGCTGAAGACTTCTCTCCTATGTCTTTTAGTATAATCCTGCTCTATGCCTAGGAGATAACCCCCTGACACAGTGGGGATAATTATTCTGCTTTTATGACACTTTCTGGTTAAAAAGAAAACACTTTTTACTTGAACCTATAAGATTTTATTTCTGTTCTAGATAAGTTTTGTTGAGAAAAAGTCAAAAGTTTTGCTTTTCTTAAATTTTTGTCTCTCTTATACCAGTTCACAGAGTATGCTTTAGGGTAGCAAATGTCAACATTCTAGAAATAATATTTATATGTTATTAATTCTCCATTGATTTAGTGTTGCTGTAGTCCATCAGGTTTATTTTGAAGAAAGACTGAATTCAAGGAAGTAATTCTAAACAAGTGTGAATTATTAAATATTTTTGGCTACTCAGAAAATTTTAGAGGGAGATAATAGCTGTATAGATTTAATGAAAACAATAGTCTGACAACTGTTTTTCTGACAAAAGGTTAACGCACTTGAAAAAGAACAGAAATTGAAGCAACATGTTGAAAATCTGAATCAAATTGCTGAAAAGCTTGAAGAAAAACATAATCAAATCACAGAACTGGAGAATCTTGTACAGAGAATGGAAAAGGTAGGCCTGTGGAGAATTAAAGGGATTTCTTTCTGACAGTGTTAGGGTGAGAATTAAAGAAGATAATATGAAAATAAATAACGTTAAGTGAAAGTGCTCTTTGCAACTCCTAAGATCTTAGGATGGACTCAATAATGTTCATTTCTTCCCTTACACATTTAATATGATGTGTATTGTAGTTACTGATTTACCTCTTTACAAATATTGCAGTCGAATCATTCATTATCTGTCACTTTTTTTTTTCTCGTAAATGTATGGCTTAGAAAGGGGAAACATGTGAGGCTATGAATAGAAATAATGGAAAAGATCACAACGTCTACCTACTGCGAATCCCTGTAATTGTAGCATTTTTATGTATTGGAGTCAGTGAAGTGTTTATTTTTGGCCACCCAAGTCCCCTTTAGATTTATAAAAACCTATGGCTGCCCTAGGACAGGTATAGTTCACAATTAAGAAAAGACATTCTTGGGACTTCCCTGGCAGTCCAGTGGTTAAGACTCCACGCTCCCAGTGCAGGGGTCACTCCACACGGCTCGGCCAAATTTAGGGAAGAGTAATAATAGAACAAAAATTATTAAAAGTTTCATGCAGTGTTCCTTTAAGTAGCTGCCCCTCCAAATACACACAAAAGGTGAGCACATAAATTTCGTTTTGCATGCCTTAGAATTTAGAATTCAGGTAAACCAAGCAATATTTTTTAATAGTAAAACAAACCAATAGAAAACTGGCATCTTTGAAACTGAGTTGGAGTAGATAAGAATACAGACTTTAACTTCTAGTAAATATTGCCCAGTACATTTTTATATTTATTACATGAATTCCCTGATTTTCCTCCACTCTTCTCAGTCTTATTTTTTTTTATGAGTCTCCTTGAATTGAAGCTATTTTAGAACTATCACTTCAAAAGCATCACATTTCAACATTCAGGATATTTGCCTGAGAAACCTTGATTAATTTTTTACATATTTCCCAAGAATTTAATTTATAACACTGTGAGTTTGGCTGAATTTGTGATCTTAATGAAGGTCCTATGAGGAAATCATGAAAATTAAATAAGCCCAACCTTAACTGAATCTAATAATAATAATATACAGCTACATCTGTGTTGCACAGTGGGTGATGCTGAGTGTTTTACTTTAGCTAAAATCACAGGGCTAGAATGTCCTCAAGTAGCTGGTTTGCCCTCGTGTAGTAGTTTATAATTATGATGTTTTGGATAAACTGTAACATTTGGATGAATACTTTGCAATGTTAGAATATTTATCCTGTAATAAATAGTTTAGCAAACTAAGATAGCACAAGGAACATTTGCATTTCGGAAAGGAAGACAATTCTGGAATGCAAATAGGGTTGTTTAATCAAACTACTTGATTAACCAGTTTGACATTTAAATTTAGATTTGCGGTCACCTCAAACCCAGTAACACTGGGTCATGTTTACTGGTCGGCTGTCAGTCCCTGAAAATTAACAAAAAAATAGTGTAATGTAATTTCTATTTTCTAGAAACCCCAGGAAATCTGTACTGGATGTGAGTTCATCTCAGAATTCTGGGGTATAGTCACTGGACTATTTATTCAACAAATATTTGAGCTCCCACCGTGTACCAGGCAGAGCTCCAAGCTAGATATCTATTTGTGAATGAACCAGATACAGTCTCTTTGTGGAGATTGCAATGTAATATATCTGGGTGGTGTGAGACTCAAGGAACTGCCCAGATCTCCTTTCATTCATTCTCCCAGGGGTCCTTAGGGAAGCTGACATCCAACTGAAGGTAGGGATGGACCCCAGAGTAAGGTTAAGTCGCTTAGAGACTGGCAGACATTTTTGGGAAGTGATGGCCTAGCATTTGTCTTGATATTGACCCATAATGGAGAGCTGTCTCTAGGAGCTCTGTGACATAGTAAGTGGACAGAATGCCCATGGTTCAGCAAGGCCATGCAGGAAACTTCCAGAACATTCTAGTTCAGTGACTTCCTAGAGTGGAGTCTTTTGGAATCTCTGGAAGTAGGTGGGAATGCAGTGGAAGGAAAATATGCAGGAGTTTTATTTTTATTTTTTAAACATATTTAGTTTAAAGATACATTACATTTGTAAAATGATCATGCAAATAAATACAACTATAAGAAACAAAGCTTGGTAACATCTTGGTCTAAGGAGATAGTGAGGATAAAGGCTGTGATGAAGGGTTTCTCAGGAGGGAAGTGTGTATCGGAATGAGAGGAGGTGGTACTGAGGCCTTTGTATTAGTAAGAAAAGGCCATGAGTTCAAAAAGGAAATGAAAATTAAAAATGAACATCCACAACAAAGGTTGATAAATACTGCCCTGGTGGTGGGTACCCCCTGGAGAAGGATTCATTTTCTACTCACTTGCACAAGCCACTGCTCCAGTAAATAGCCATTAGTGGTATGAGGTCTGGTAATGAACACATTACTTCAAACCTTCACCATCTGTCCCACTTTAATCAGGAATGCAGTGAGAATGAATTCCATAAACACAGTGATAAGCCAGCAAAACCGCCCAATAAGAGCATTTTAATATGGCATATGTTCCTTTGGCTGGCAGTGCGCTTCTGTTGCATCATATTTGTTTTCCAGTGTCATTGATTTAGCTCTATTAGAATTTTAGAGCTCAAAGGCTCTTTTGAGACCACCTAATTCCTCATCATCATTTTATAAACGAGGACAGTGCGAATGAGGGACTATTCCACAGTCCTCCAGGTAGCAGTTCACAATCCTTTCCATTATGCCCACATCTTCTCTGATGTGGGATAAAAAGGATATCATTGGTTCCTAAATCATTTAGATGTTAACATATGGCAATGATTTAAGTTGGTGTCCACTCCACCTTGATCAATAAGGTGAGGGAACCCTTACGCTCTTCAGAGGTGTGGTTTTGGCAAGAGTGGATTGCCCACTGGGTGGTGCTGTGAACGCCTTTCCCTTCCCAGAAGACACTGTCCCTGAGAAGTGCTAGCTGATGTAGTGTGATTTTCCGTGTTGCCAGAGAGGGAGCATTAAGAGTCCAAGCTACAGGGACCTACTGTATAGCACAGGGAACTCTACTCCATATTCTGTAATAACCTATATAGGAAAGAATATGAAAAAGAATGGATATACATGTATGTATAAATGAACCACTTTGCTGTACACCTGAAACTAACACAACATTGTAAATCAACTATACTCCAATATAAAATAAAAATTAAATTAAAAAAAGAGTCCAAGCTAAATACTGGAGGCTTGACCAAGGCAGAACATTTACTGGTCCAGTTGTCTGGTCTCCTTGAACCCTGGTGATAAAGATTCATGAATTGAGAGTAAGCCCATTAGAAAGAATGTTTGTTAAACACCATTTTTCCTCCTATAAATTCAAAATATATTATCAGTGATGTGTTTCTTTGATGATCCAAGTGTCATAATAAGCTTGCAAAGAGTATCTTGATCCGTCAGATCAACTAAGGCTACACCAGAACAATATCTAATATATGTGACAAGAATGCTACAGGAAATTTTTGAAAAAGTATAAATTTTAAAAATAATAGAGCACATAAGATATGAAGTATTTGGCACCTTCAATTTATTATATATTGAGGTCCTAATATGTTTCAGAGAAGCATGTAGACCATTCACATACATCTCCAATCATCCCAACATTTCAATATAGATAGTATTATCCCCATCTTAGGGATGCTCAAAAAGTCAAAAACATGGCTCAAACAAATATAGAATGAATACATGTCAGATGTTTTAGTCAACTCATTAATTAATGAGGGAACCAGTAAGACTGTAAAGCTGGTTTAAATAAAATATTTTTTGAAATTGGCTATTTACATGCATTTTGAAAAAAGGAATAGAGAATAGGATTACAAGGTTAGATACAAAGGTAATTAATATTCTTTAAGGCAATAAACCATAACCTTTGGGATTACCTTTTCTACTAGGCAGAAACCCACAAATTAACATGCAACTTCACAAAGTCAGGGCTCTAATCAAATAATAAATAATAAAGTCACACACAAAGAAATTCTCCAAGAGAATTAAAAAATCCTTGTGTCAGGTTATTAAACAATGACCCAATATGACATTAAAATAATATATTTTGATTTACAAGTTTTGGTTAATTTTTCTTAACAGTGATAAGGTCCAGAGGGGTTAAAACCTTGGCAAAACTTAACACAGTCACAAAGTTTCAGAACCAGGTTGGTCCATGTCCAAAGACTGAGATTTTTGCTATAACGGCACTGTCTTGTATTTTACCCATATAAATACTACGGAAGGAATGATTTTAAACAGCATTGTAAATACTGTCAAAGCATCTATTTCCATCAGATATAAAAAAGAACACAATCATCCCAGCTTGGTTTTTCATGGACTTGTCTATTTTCCTGTTGGATGGAGACAGTTTGGTTTAATGATGACAATAAGGTATTTCTTTAGGGATTCTTTCACAATGTCAAAATTTCTGTTATATCCTAATTAGGAAGTGACTTTATCACTTATGGCCTTGATCCTTCACTAAATATACATTTACTACTTTTCTACCTCTGACAGATGCCATGTAAGCAGGTAGGTATCAAGACAAGTGCAATAATATCCTTGGATACCAACAACTCAGACTAACGGAGGAGAAGCAGGTGGAATGATAGGAGAGCCAGTGTCTAGAGAGAGATGGGCAAGCAGTTAGCATTTAGGGCGGGATGGAGAGACAGAAGAGAAGTTTGACTGAGCAGTGGACTGGGGGAGGGGCCAAAGCAAAGCTCTCCAGACAAGCGAGGGCAGTGAAGACAACTAGTCTTGACCTGTCTTTGAGTGACGTATGTGACCGAGCCCAAAATCGCTCTTCTCGCCGCACGACAGGCTAATAAATCGGAGACGAGGTGTTGAGGCAAGGAACACGACTTTATTCGGAAAGCTGCAGACGGAGAAGATGGCGGACTAAAGTCTCAAAATAACCATCTTATCGGGGTTTGGATGTCAGTTTCTTTTATAGCACAGAGGGAGAGGAGATGAGGAAGTAAAGTAAAAAGGCCATTAAGTTTTGCAAATATCACCTGGAATGGCCAGCCTCGGGGAGGGGCTGTGTTAATTTCTTGTTTCTTGCAGCCATCCACGGGTGGAACAGGGTCTGCATGTTTCCCTGAACAAAGGCACTTTGGTTTAACATTCAGGCAGAGGGGCAGGGTTCCCCGAGGCAGGCCGTTATGCATAGACAGTATCCTTTTAGTGAACAAAAGCAGCGGAAAGCAAAGCTTCAAGTAAAAGAAACAGATTTAACATGTAGTCTGATTTGGCTCTTCCCTGTTACACTTGTAAAGCATGCAGGAGAATGCCTGCCCCGGACTTCACTGGGGTGGGTTGTAACAGCTCCAGATGAAATTAGCTCTTTAGCTCAAAACATATTTCTAGTATTACAAGAAGCATCTTTTGCGAACAGTTTGCAAGAATTCCTTGCTGAACACACACGCACATAGAGAGAAAGAGAACGAGAGAGAGAAAGACAGAGAGAGAGAAATAAAGGAAAAGAAATGAGCAAAAATTGTATTTTATTTTCTCCTAGGAAAAGAGAACACTGCTAGAAAAAAAACTGTCTTTGGAAAACAAGCTGCTGCATCTCAAATCCAAGGCTACATATGCTAAAAGGTTTGCAAATCTCCTAAGTAAAAGCAGTTCCTGGTATCTTTCCTCTCTTCCGGTCCACTGACCAGTGGATAGAAGGCAACTATCCCCCAAGGGAAAGGAAGCCTGAAAGTGCAGGAGGAAGGGAGATTTCTTAGCATTAACAGTCATGTGCCTCTCCCTCCCTACCCACTGGGGAATCTGGACGGGGCAGAGGGTCGCTGGGGGTACAGGGAAACTGGTGTGTGTACATGTGTGTGGTGGTTCGTTAATCCTTTTGAAGAGTGAATGAGCCTGTCCCCTCCCTGTTTACCCTTGGTGCTGAAGAGGATGCTGTTGAGGTCTCCATTCCCCTGATGCTTCTGATTTTGCTGATGGATCTCTGCTACAGCCGGCATTAAATTAGCTAGCCCACACGTGTAGAGAAGGAAGGAAATACTGTGAAAAGCATCCTTAGTTCTTGGGACTTACTTACAAATACTCGTAATTCACAAGCAGTCCTGGTCCTTGTGTGCTGGGGTAGGGGTGGATTTATGGGTTTATGGATCTCGAATGGCTTGACTACTCGGCTGCTGTTAGAAAAATTCTCTGGAATATCATAGAGTAACTCATATCGTATGAAATTTCCTGAACTTTTTCTTTTCTTCTCCTTTCTTTTTTTTCTTTTCTTTTAATTCTAAGCCTACCACAATCATTTTATATTCTGATATAACATTCAAAGTCAAATCTATTTCAAGATCTTAGTTCATTCCTCTAGAGCTATTGCTCTAGGCACTATTATGAATCTCAAAATGTACATATTCTTATTCTCATTTATTCAATAACATATGCTCAGACATCACTTTCTCTTGGTCTTTTGATTTTTTCCTATTTCCTTTTCCTTTCCCATTATCTCTCTTTCTCTTCATTGGACCTCATAAGCCAAAGTCCAGAACTGGGCTGACCCTGGCAATTGTACCTACATATTTGAAACACACTGGGATACCACTGATATTAATTTCCTCATATGCTTCCCTGTGAACACGCATATAGCCCCAGAAGGTGGACGTCTGAGTTTCATAGCACTGTACATCTCTGTAGAGAATAAAGGAAATACTATGGAAAATATCCATAAGTCTTTGGAATTACTTGTATATACTCATAATTTAACTCTAAGTACATTTTTGGCTTACCTCTTTTTTTTTTCCCTAAAGAGAGCTTTTCCATGCAGCAGAACTACAGCTGGTACACTGTGCCTTCCATTAAGAGTCCAGACAATGAGTTTGACTTATTCTTTACAAAATGATTTTTTATTGATAATAGAGGTTTTGTCAGTCTTTGAGCCAAAAATGTAATGGTTTTAAAAACCAAACTGATCTATTCTTTCAGTCCTATTATATATGAGCAGTCAGGATAAAGAATTCTCAAAAAGCTCTTGAGGAGGTTTTAGAAATATCTTGAGGGAAATGGAGTTTCTGTGTTTCCAGAAAGGTGTTTGAACATCCTGGCTTGTGCAGTTTTCATAAATTGTAGGTATCACAAATATTTATTTTACTTGTTATTTTGAGCCGTGTGTAGAGGTATTCACTTTGCTAAGTGACAAGAAAATGAAATCAGTATGAGTCAGATTCTTTTAGTTAAAGCAATAGAGACTTGGTTAAGCTACCATAAATAGGATTTCTGTTAGGTTAAGACTGAATAGATATGGCCATAAAGAAGATGTACTCATGGGAAGACAGGAGGACAACCCTTTAGCACCTAATGTGATTTGAAAAACCAGATTCTTTTGCTGATCCCACTTAGTGATGCGTGTTTATGCAGTTTCACTCTTTTCTTGTTCTTTGCTCTTCCTGGATGATTCATTACCTTTTCCCACCATTTTTCACCAGCTGGTTTATAGTCTCTGTATTTTCCTTTCAGATTCCAGAGGAAAGAGTCTGACTGTCCTAATACTACTTCCTGTATTGGACAGATAGATCATCTTGACCAACCCCTGCATTGACATCCAACCAATAGCCTTTGGCAGGCATCCCCTCCCATCCTTGTGGGTGGCCTCGCCTTACTCAAAGAATAGCCTAGGGCTTCTTCCCTGAGCAGGGGGCTGTGGGTGATTTAATTTCCCTTAAACATAGATAGTTTGATAGGTGCCATGACTTTCTTGAATTGCAGTGAGTTTCATTCTACAATTTTGATAAAGAGATAAAAAAATTCAATATGCTGTAACTTGGCATTTCTAATATTAGAAAGCATCTCTGAGGATAACTTTTAAGCTTTTATAATTCAGAAGAAAAAGAGTTTCTTCTTGCATATGGATATGTATGTACCATTATATTAAGTTAATCCTCACAATTACTTTTTTTTTTTTTTAACATCTTTATTGGAGTATAATTGCTTTACAATGGTGTGTATGTATATGTGTAGCTGATTCACTTTGCTATACAGCAGAAACTCACAATTACTGTTAACGGGAGTAAAAAGGTTTGGCAGAAGCACCTTTTTTAAAAACAAGGTTGACCCCATATTTCTACTACCATCAGTACTAACTGACACATGCGTAGTGCCTTTCAGTTTATAAAGTAACCC
The DNA here is from genome assembly GCF_949987535.1 of Balaenoptera acutorostrata. Classification (NCBI taxonomy): domain Eukaryota; kingdom Metazoa; phylum Chordata; class Mammalia; order Artiodactyla; family Balaenopteridae; genus Balaenoptera; species Balaenoptera acutorostrata. The sequence continues at coordinate 20,195,980 of NC_080076.1, forward strand.
GAGGTACCTTATTTAATTTAATCTTTCCATCGACCTTTCAGGAAGGAAATAGAGCTTCTAATTGGTTACATGACTTGTCAAGATCACTCAGCTTTCCAGAAGTTGTAGGGCTGGGAGTTTGGGCTCTAGTATTGCCGTAGCAAAGCCTATGCTTGTTCTTCTATAGAGGAGACTTGACTTTTTTTCTCTTATTTCTGGAAACTCCAGAGACCTTTTCTCTGACTGGTTTCCTCAGTCCCCTGTGTGGCTACGAGTAGAAGGCAGTTTTCCAACTTCTCTCTCTGCCCTGTGATGTCACAGACAAACACACAGGCCCATTTTAGAGTTATCCCTTGGGGAACACATTTGGGCTTTGTAAAGACAAGTAGTGTGTTGGCTTCTCTATACCTGTAGAAGCTGCTTAGGGATGGTACATTCCTTAGAGGAAGAAACAGGGTATCTTGAAGATGTGGTTGCCTGTCAAAGCATACTGTTGTTACTTACATTGTACATTTATCTTTGGTAGTTTTGAGGGCTGTCTTAAGCCCCCCCATCCCCCACCCATTTAGTGCTACCACTGAAAACAACAATGGGGAAGATTTTGACTGGCAGTAGTAATACATATTCCTGAGTTTTGGTTGAAATGTGAACAGAGCTATACCTACGTCTTGCTTATTCTTTCACCTTGGTCTGGCCTGTGAAAGGTAAGGACCTGGCGTCTCCTGTTCTTATGGTTGTGATCATCAGTTTCCCTCTCTTCCACTGGGGACTCACATTTAGTAATGGCCACCATAAAGGTCCAAAGAAACATCAAATCCTAAATAGCAGGAAACCTGAGTCCCTGTGACTCTAGTATGAGTTTTTCATACCTTCAAAGAAGCTCCAGGATGCCACCAATCTCACTATCTTCTCTCTCAAGTGGGAATTCCATATGGGGTTATTCATATGCCCAATGCCTGGCTATGAGTAGTGTGCCCGGAAGTAGCAGCATCGGGTACATGCAACATAGCTTCAGTTGCCACTTTTATTGCATTCATTTTGTCTCTCAGTATCTAGCTCTTTTTATTTCTTCTGGAATTTTCATTCCTATAAACATAATGCATTAATCCCTGATAATAAGTACAATTTATAAAGACTTAAAAGGGTTATGTTCTGGGATTGTGCAAATACGGCCATCCTCATGTTCTTCATACCCTTTGCAATTACGTATTTATGTACCTTGAGTTCTAAGAAAATGTAAGATCATTTACAAAAACTACATAAAAATAACATAATCCTTTAACTGGAAATAGATTAGATGAGAAGGCCAAGGAGATACAAGAACAGGTATATAATGAGGTTGGCCCACAAAATGTTTACACGTGCTCACAGTGGACCACTGACTCAATTTTAAATTTTCTAGCAGCCAACCCAACGAGAAAATTATGATTAGTTTTGTGATTCACAATGTCCAAGTGACTAAACCCAACAAGTTCTTTAGGAAACGTCCAGTTCTTTTTAATGTATCTATAAGGCCAGAGAGAAAAATTTCCAGTATATGTTCATAAAAGGTACCGTGAACGATGTCTTCAACAAAATCATTATAGTAAACCCAGAAGCTGTACCTCAGAAAATACTTTTAAAAAGGATACCATGCCGCCAAAGAACAATTCAATCAAAGCCATTTTAACAGTGAGCAGCAGAGGGCAGTGTGGCAGGACTCAATAATGTTACCTCGGATGGTGGAAGTTAACCCCAAAATAGATTTTAAAGTATCCTGACAATTGGATGGAGAGACAGTCCTCCATGACCTTGATTTCCTTTGACCAAGTCTTTGGCAGACATTGGCCAGCAGAGAGATTGAGGATGTGCTTCTTGCCTAGTACTTATTCTACCGTTATCCCATGTTACTAAAGACACACCATTTGTTTTCACATTTCTGCAAGTTAAAGATAAGAGTGACTTCCTTTCTTGAACACTAGGGAATCTAACATGAAGAAGACCAGGAATGGTACTCTGTTCACTCTCCATCCGTAGTGATTTGAGAGAGCATCCTCAGTTCCCTTTCTCAAAAGGGTGCAGCCAAGGTTTTCTTCTCTTTTTGTTTGGGCCTTTTCTGTGCTCCCATTGCCCTTTCTAGGCTGTGGACTTTCTCAGCTCCAAGCCTAGCATCTATGAAGCAAAAAGAAAACCCAGGGAACTCACCATTGTGTTGTTCCCTGGATCCCAAGGTCCCGAGCTAGTGTTCCTTCTTCTTTCCACCTTTCAGAGTCTTCTTGTGTTTGTTGATGTATAATGTTCAGGTTTTGGGTTGACTTAATAGGAAGAATAGGGGAAAACACATCTTCTACGTCTTTCTGGAAGCAGCAGTTTTCAATTCTATTTTAATTTCAACATTGACTTTGTATTTATATTGAGGCATTGGGAGGCAGAGCATAAATCCTAGATACAGACGTTTGGCCTCCTTTCCTAGGCCTGGCCTTCATTATGTTTCTTCTTACTGTTTTGCTTTAGTACATTAAGACTGAGTGCTTCAACTGAAAGCACTGAGTGCTTCAAGTGAAAGATAAATAACAAAGATTAAAGGGAGCTCAAATGCAGCTTATTTAGCTATATTCTCACATTCAAAGACCTTAAATGGATGACTAGGTTTTCTGTTTATTGAACAAACCTAAGAGATTTTTTTTTTGCAACTTCCTTAAATCGCTGTTCTAGTGTATAATGCAGATAAGTCTGAAACCCCTACGCTTTCCAGAGTGCTTCCAGAAATACTTTTCTTCCATCTTAAGACCTGCTTCAGATTTTTATTTATTTACGGTGAGCTTGATGGTAATATTCTCATGAAATATATGGGGAAATTTCCTGAGTTTTCTATTTTGGAGAACATATCTACCCACTCCCATCCTTCTAAAGACTTTTTTTTCCATTCAGTCCCCGAGTTCTGGGTCATCATAAGACATGATGAGACCATTTTGAATACTCACCTTTAATAATATACAGTATTTTCATATTTTATGAATTTTCAAAGCTGACCTGGCTCTGCAAAGCATCCCAAGTTCTTTCTCATTATTCCCCAGGAAAGTCCTGAGTCTGACTGCTCTTTCCTCCTTTTCTTTTCTCTTTTTTTCCCTTCTCTCTGGAGCAATTTTGAATCTCAGCACCAGCTATGGGCCAGATTTCTGTTTGCCTTCTGTGTTGCTTTGATCCTTATGTCCACAACCTATCTTTTTTTGTGAAGTGCCTTTTTGAGTCACTTTCTAATTTTTCTGCTGGGTTCCTGTTCCATTGATTTGTAGATGTTCCTTATATATTCTGGATACAATGCCTTTATTAGTCATTTATGTTACCGAGATTCTGAGGCTATCCTACTCACTCTCATTTGATGACTAGAAGTTTAAAATTTTTGTCCAGTCAAACTTATCTTTTACTTTGCATTTAATATTGTTCTAAGTTCTATTTTAACAATCTTTCTCTATTCCAAATTCATGAAGATGTTCTTCTATATTATCTTTTGAGAGTTTTTTGGGTCTCCAGTTTTATCTACATGGAATTTATTTTTTTGATGAAGTGAGGTTAGGATTAATTTTCTTTTGCATTTTTTCCTATGAGTATCCAGTTGTCACAATATCATTTGTTGAAAAGACTATCCTTTTTATAATATTCTGTAACATCATCTTTGATATAAATTGTCTATTGGTCTATCTCTGTTATATATATGTATATGTAAAATAAAAGTAGCATGGATATAGCATAATTTGTTTTATCAGTCTTCTATTGATGAACATTTAGATCGTTTCCATTTTTATTTATTTATTTATTTATTTATTTATTTATTTATGGCTGTGTTGGGTCTTCGTTTCTGTGCGAGGGCTTTCTCTAGCTGCGGCAAGTGGGGGCCACTCTTCATCGCGGTGCGCGGGCCTCTCACTATTGCAGCCTCTCTTGTTGCAGAGCACAGGCTCCAGACGCGCAGGCTCAGTAATTATGGCTCACGGGCCTAGTTGCTCCGCGGCATGCGGGATCTTCCCAGACCAGGGCTCGAACCCGTGTCCCCTGCATTGGCAGGCAGATTCTCAACCACTGCGCCACTAGGGAAGCCCTCCATTTTTTAATGCTATGAACAATAATGAACTACATTTCATGTATATTTTATGACATATATGTTGTGTAATTGTACAGTATTTTATAATATAAATGATTTCGTTCCATAGGATAAATAAATAGTAATGGCTATCATTATACATCATTTGTACTTGTGCAAACATTTCTATAGTTTTATAGAAATTAATTTTTTCTACAGTAAAACAAACTCTTTTAAAAGCTCTCTCATACAAAACTGAACAAGTGAAAAAATCAAGACTGTCTTAAATATTGCAAATTGCCTGAAAGTTACTCGGCTTTGAGCGACCTTATTGTATATTAAACATTATTGAGACAACTGTAGTAGATTAGTGCTGTGCTACTCAAAGCACTCAAAGCCTGGCTCGTGGACCAGCAAAATCATTGGAACACCTGGAGCATGTTGGAAATGCAGACCCTCAAGCCCTACCCCAGCCTATTGGATTAGAATGTACATCTTAACAAGATCCCTGACAATTTAACAAGATCCTCCAATGCTTATTAAGTTTGAGAAGCAATGTTTTAGTACATGATGTAAAACAAAATGGAGACTCTTTTTAAAAAAATGAGAACAAGCTCCGCCATAGTGTCACATGAATTTCTATGACCTTTGTAATATTTGTAGAGACTGTAAAAATCAGAATTGCGATTGAATTGGATGTTGGCTACTAATTGTGAAACCTTAATAAGCTAAAATAATATATTACTTTATAAAACGCTCATTTTCCGAAAGCACATTCACTTTATCTCTTTAAGTGTACAGTATAATCTTTTAATGCTGTAAAGGTAGGGATTGTTATACCTGTTATACTGAGGCTTAGAAAGGTTATGTGACTCCAAAATTACAATGCTCCCAAGTTTAGTGGTCTTGTCTCAAGGCATTTTGCCTCAAATTCTAAAAATATAGGCAAGAAGAGAAATAGTCAAAAGCCATGTAATCAATGCCAGTTACTTAAATGGAGCTTTGGGAAAGGATGAATAATCTAAATTCAAACTTCACTCATCTTTCTTCACCATGGTTAATGTGGACTCAAAATATTAGCTGGAATTTAATTTTTCTTTCCTTGCCTTATTTACATGTAGTAGAATTAACAAAAATAAGAAGCCAAAAAAAAAAAAAAAAAAAGACAAACACAGGCAATTCACAACCTATACTAACCCCTGTATCCTTGGAAGTTGGTTTCTGATATATGTGTTAAGTCTCCATTCCTGGCCCCATGTTCTAACCCTACTATCCCATATGTGTGTGTTCTGATGGTTGCTAGGTCTGTGGATGCTCTTAGATGAGACAGATTAGGTATATAAGTGCTTCACCTGGTTCGATGCAACTTGACTCAACTACCTGATGGAGGGAGGGAGTCACAGGTGGCCAGAGAGGAGCTTTTGACATGAATTGATCTTCTCATTCAAGTTCATGTCTGAGCTAATCAGAGAGTGCTTCATGACTGTTTAACTTCGGTGTGTCTTGTTTGGCATAAGGGACCCTGGGCATCTTACCCACATGTTGCCCAGTAGTAGAGTCATGTGTGAGGAGATCCTGGTAGCACAGCTGTAAAAATAGCTGTATAACGCTTTAGCAAATCTTTCTCTCTTTTTTCCTTTGCATTTCCAGTTGCCAGGATCTTCAAAAGGAGATTTCCCTCCTCCAGGAGCAGATCTCTCATCTGCAGTTTGTGATTCACTCCCAGCATCAGAACCTGCGCAGTGTCATCCAGGAGGTCAGATTAATCAAGTGTGTTTCTCTGGTAGCTAGTATGTTTACAGTGAGAAGACCAAATACGTGTGGCTTGTCTGTACTCTATGAGCACTGAGATTCTTCTCCGCATTGACATTTCCTTTTTATCCCCATGTGACAAGGCTCTGTTTTCAGTGTCCTCTTTTGTCTCTGTGCCAACACCTGTGATGTTCTCAACGAGGATATTTGGGAAATTGTGTTTGCTCTTTAGATGTTTTGGTGTTTTTTTTTAAGTGTTCTGAGCCAGATAATGCACACTGTTCTTTAGCAGATTTTGTAGATTAGGACATTCAGCCCTTTCTTGAAGAAGAAATGATCTCTTTTCATAACCTCATAAGTGGTTAATTTATGTAGAGGGTGTGTTAGCACAGGCCTGTAACCTAGCCCTTCTTCGCTGGGAACATCTTGGCAGGTGAAAGAGAAGAGGTCATCGTGAAGGCAGCCAGATGGATGGTGAATTGCATACTTATACAGTTTATGTCAAGATTTGTATTGATCTGGTTTGGGAATCTGCTTTAGACTTAAAACCAGACTTTCATCCATCCTTTTATTTTAAAAACTACCTAATATTTGTTTCTAAAAGGAGTCCTTCCAAATAACTCAAATGCCTTCTTGACCTAAATGTAACATTCATGCTTGCTTCGGTAGGACCTCACCAAACAGCCAGAGAATTGAGTCATAGCACTTGAGTGTCAAGGAGGACAGAGGGGGCATCCCATGTCCTCATTTTACAGATGAGAAAACTGAGGCCCACAGTAGTTAAATGACAGAGCTAGTCTTGGAATCCATGTGTTTCTTCTCTTCTGGCACCGTCCTGGATATCACCCCACATCCCCCAGTTCGACATTGCCTCTTAACAGATGCTTTTCTTCCAAAGCAAAGTGGGCTCACCTTAATATGCTGCTGGTTGACCAGATCTCTGCCGCAGGGAGCTTCCCCATGCCAGACCACGGCCTTGCATCATGTCCCCTGGCCTCTGCCTATGCAGGATGAACATGTTAGGTGGCTGAGACACAGAACAAGGACGAGTGTTGCTTCCCACAGGATGCACTCCTGCTGAGTTTGGTTTAAACAGGTTTTCTAAAGATTAAAGTGTTGAATTGCACTGTCTGTGTGCTCTCGTCCCCAGGTGCCAATTTGTCCTGTTATTTTCTGTAGCCTGCTGAGTCCACTAATGCTTGGGATTTAATTTTGTTGATTTGATAAACATTACTTGACCACAGAAACCTGTACAATTTCTGACTTAAGGAACTATTCTCTGTTGCCTGACAAGATTTTTGCATTTGTGTTTCTTAAATCTTAGATGGAAGGCTTAAAAAATAATTTAAAAGAACAAGATAAAAGAATTGAAGATCTGAAAGAAAAAGTTAACATACTGGAAGCCCAGGTAGGGAGGGCATCTGTTCTATATTTCAGTACGAATGTGAGTGTGGGTGTGTTCCGTATTTCTGTGAGCCTGTGTGTGAATGTGTCCTGTGTGTGTGTGAGTGCTTATGTGCAATGGTGTGCCAGTGTGACACTGTGTCCAAGTATGTGTGTATGTGAATGTGTGTGTCTGTGTGATTGTGTGTGACTGTGTCTATGTGTGTGTGTGAGGACATGCATGTGTCTCTATGTGGGTATGAATGTCTTTTTGTGAGTGTGTGTGTGCGTCTTCTATGTGTAAGAATTATAGCTTTGTGGGGGAGGTACTCAATAATTATTAAAATATTAAGTATTAAACATAATTTTATATTATTAAATTATTAATATTAAGTATTATTAAATAATTGTTGAAAGTTTATTCAAATGTTCCAGAATACTTTCTCTACTGGGGAGACCAGTGATACTATCTCTCGATGAGGACTTGAGTTAGAAGCTTGGTCCAGGCCACTCTGGCGTGAACTCAGCTCTAGCCAGATAGCCGGGTTTGCTGTCTCCTGTCTTTGTTTCTTTCCTCCGTCCTGAGACGTCCTATTCCTCCTCTTTCTCCATCCATATCCATCAGGGCATCCAGGCTTTGCCTCAGGGCTCACCTACTTCAAGAAGCCAATTGAAATTTTCTTATGTTTCAGTGTTTTAAAACTTATCATAAAACTTTATAATACACTGTGATAAGATGTGCTTTACTCCTGCCCACTCATCCCCGCCTTGACTGGGGAGGCCCTTTTCAGGCATTCAGCTGCAGTCCTAGGCTGGTGGTACCCCTACCTCACAGGAAGTACAGAGAAGCCCTGCGGTTATTGGAGCACCTGATGACCCCCAGGTGTCTCCAGCCCAGCTCTGCTTTGTGCTCAGTGCCACCCCTTCTGTCTCTGTTGAATAGCTCATCATGGACTGCCTAGACCTGGTCACCTTTTCTGCTTCATCCCTCAGCATCGTGACTTCTCTGTGTGTCACGTTGTCCTGTCCTGTGGAGTACAGAGATGCTCTGTCTTCATTGAAACCTGCTCTTCTTTTGGAGCTGTCCTCTTCCCCAGGACAGACCAGAGAGGAGCTCCATGATCGGACCCCCAGCACACGCCTCACCATTCTTTCCACCACCACATTCTTTCTGCTTTCCTCAAACAGAAGAAAAAAATCATAATAACATAAAGAGGTTGTAAATATTTTGCAACTTAAGTTTTGTAACCATCCCCCTGTTTTGCCGTTTCTACCTTCCTGGGACCACTGTTCTCTTTATTTTAGAGGGTAAGCTCATTGCATCTTGGGTTTTCCTTAGATTCTCACCTAAGTAAGATGTAAATTGGTTAGTTTACATCAAGTGATGTGATTTATGTTGCATTAGAGCCCCTTCCTCCTAAGAAATGTCTTTAAAGGCATTTCCTCCCAACGTTTCTTATGTAGTGGACTTTTCACAAATGTTACTTGATAAAATATTTTTTCTTATAAATATTTTTCTTATAATATTTTAATAACTATTTTTTTTTTACATAACTGACATATGGTCATTCATCCCATACAAATTAGGAAATATGGATGAGCAAATATAACAAGAAAACCACTCAAACATACCATCCAAGGGCAGTGATTCAGCACAGTTGTGTGTATCGCTATTTCTGTGGGAATTTTGTGCCTGTTACATACTTGTGTGTATATATTAGAGATACAGACTATATATGGCATCATTTTATTGTGTTTTTAAACTTTTATGTGTTTCATCAATTTTTTCATATCACTAGTTATGTAAGTCTGTAAATACTTATTGAGTGGCTACTATGGTGTAGGCACTAAGTTTGGATAAACAATGTTGAACAAAATAGACATGAGCCCTGCTCTCTGGAATTTACTAACTAGTGAGGGAGACAGATACAAATAAATTAATATGTAACTAATAATATCTTGGAAAGGTTCTGCAGGAAAAGGACAAAATACTCTGGGCGATAATACCTGGATGGAAGAATGTATATGGACCGTTTAGATTGGTGGGTGGAACAATCTCTCTAAGAAAATGAATTTCAATATGACGTTTGTGGAAAACTGGGTGGTAGGGCACGTCAGGTAGCCAGACGGGAGGCCATGTGGGTGCTTCTAATCTGAAAGAGCTGTAAATAGCATAGGATGACATTGGAAAGGTAGGAAGGGGATAGATCATAAAAAGCCTTTAAGCCATGCTAAGGTCTCTTTTTCTCTATAGAACAGTATAACAAGGAGGTCTTTGCTTAGCAGGCAAATTAAATTTACATTATCTTTTTAAAGAGCCACCAAGGTTTCCACTGTATTGCTCTGAAATAATTTAGTTAACTTAATCTCTGCTGTTGGATTGTTTTCCAGTAGAGCTTTTGTAAACAGCAATGAATTCAACAAACTTTTACAAACATTACTGATTATTTGTATAATTACTTCCTCCCTTAAGATACATTTTTAGAAGTTGAATTGGTAACTCGAAGACGATCCATTTTTAAGATTGTTGATCTGTGTTCTCTGAATTTCCCTGTCTGCTGGATCAGACATCTCCCTCAACTGCCACAGCCTCACCTGCAGCTGCCTCTGCTCTTGCAATTAACTCTTCACTCTCTTTCAGTCTTTCAGTTCTGACATTTCTGATCTGCTAATAGCCCTCTTTTTTCCTCTTTATTATTAAGGGATTTCAATATTTAAAAATCCTTTGGTATCGTTCTAATGAAATCTAAGAAAGTAGAGATGAAAAACACACGTGCTCAGATTCCTATTTTGAGCCGGAATTCTCATTTAGATCCAAGTTTATCTGTAATTCAAGGCAGTCCGGTGTAAGGTAGGATCTACTTTTTTAGTTGTCTCACTTTATTGAGCAGTCTGGCCTTCCTTCATGAATTTGAAATGCCGATATATCCTAGACTAAATTTTTATGCTGGAAATCTGTTCCAATGGTGTATCTGCCTATTTGGCTCCAATGCCCTACTGCTTTAATTATCATACATCTGTAATACATTTTAATTGGAGAGATTGTGGTCTTTCTCTGATCTTTCGTTATGGTCCTAGGCTCTGGTCATGTCTAATTAAGTGTTAGCCCTCATCACAGAGTCAGGGCATCAGTGGTGCTACTGCTTCTAATTCAATCTTATATTCTTCAGTTGTGTCTCTATTTATGTCATCCCCAAAGCTAATTTTATTGTCCTAAGTAAACTGGCAACTTAACCTATACACTACATTATCCAATTGGCCTTTTGGTGTAATAGTTAGACCAGAATAATGTATTGCTTCCATTGCACTGCTTCTATATCCCCAAATTTAGCAAATAATTTCTGACTAGCCACTCAGTGTGATAGGAGGAAGCAATAGATTGTGTTCCCCTCATGGAAACTTCTTGGTTGGATGCAGTCTGCCCACGCTGATGGGACAGCATGTCTCAGTACTGCCTAAGATTCTCTGTATGAAGTTGATTCAAACTACTATTTTCTAACATTCTCTTTTATTTAAAAAAGTCTTCAGATAATAGCAGTATTGATGAATGTCTTTTATGACCTCAGAATTTATTGTCTTCAGTAGATAAATCGTTTCCTTCACTGCAGGGAATGTTACAATGCCCTTTTCAGCTTTAAAAAGCCCGTCCAAGCCACATTAGTTTATTTATTCAGCAAATAGTTTTGTGTGTTTATGATGTACCAGGAAATGTTCTAAGTGGTAGGTACATGGTATGAACAGGACACACTGTCCTGACTTCATCTAGCTGTATTTTAATTGAAGATACATACAGTAAATACATAAACAAGTAAGTACACAACTTAATAAGGGAGAGGTAACTGCTCCGAGAAGAGTAGAACAATGTGACAGTTATAAAGTGATGGGAGTCAGGAAGAGCATCTCTGAGCCTGTGATCTTGGACCAGGTACCTGAATTTAGTAAGTGCTTGAGCTGGAGTGAACCTGTTTCTAGTCTAGCCCTAGTCAATGCTTCGTTATGAGGATCTTAAACTGGGAGGACGTATGCAGGGGTGTACTATCTTGCACACAAACTTAGGACTATCCTATTTTGAAATAACAGTGTGAGCCGATTCAGTTTATGAAAAATTGGTCACCAGAGCTGAACAACTCTTTTAAAGACATCAACTTTCTAAACCATACAGACAGCATAGTTTTCTCATCCATAATAAACAACTCATCTCTCTTAAGGCATGCTACATACTTCATTTTGTTTAATCTTCAAAGCTACTCTGGGAGAAAGTTATTATTTATTCCCTCGGGGGTTAAACTGAGATTAAGAGAAGTTAAGACACTTGTTCAAAATCACTCGGCTGCATTTGAGTCTTCCTGACTTTGAAGCACATGCTTTTCATCCCCCAATATCTACTTATCTGAGTGATCAAATAAGTGTGTGTATGTGCAGATATGCATGTGTGTCAATATACACACAGTTGTATTTAAAAATGATATATATTTCTATATATTTAGAAATGAACAGATATAATGTTAAATTTGCAGGATCATTTGTCTGTATTTTAGCCATTGTCACAGTTACTACATTAAATGTTTTTCTGTTTTCCAGTTTTTTGACTCATGGAAACGAATACTTTTTTCTGTGTATTCTTTTCTATCCTACCAAGCACTTCCCCCTCCTCCACAAGGGGATAAAATTCACTCATCTAACTCTGTCCTTTTTTTTTTTCTTTTCAATCTTTCAGGATTTTAAACCTCTTTTAAGTATCACCAGAAAATTTCTGCTTAACTCTGCCAAAATTATTTACTTTTCTTTCTACTTTGGCATATCTTTCATCATCTTAATTTACAGCTCTGAAATTCATCTCACATTTCACACATTTCTAACTTCTTCACTAATGACATGCTCATATGAAAATGCATCTTCAGAAATTACTCCACTTTCTAGACTTTGAAGAGTATCCTACTTTATGTAATCACCATCATCCCTAAAATTTAATTTACTTCCAAGAGCATGTTGCTAGAAGTTTAAGTATGCAAAAATTAGGTTCTTTTGGAAAACTGTGTCAGTGAACTATCCTTGGATAGAGTCATAATAATGGTGGACTTACTCTGGTCATTGATTTGTAATTTTGTAAACTAATGATGAAAACTCATGCATTTGGTTGTTCTAGTTAAAGAAAAGCATATGAAAGCCCATGAATCAAAAATAAAGACCTAAATCCAGTAGATGAAATAAATCATCACAGAAGTTGAAATATATGAAAATAAAGACAGTCTGAGCTGATAACTCTTATGCTTCTGCATTGTTTGGAAGGCAACAACTTGAGAAAGTAGGAGTTTATTTTGGAAAAACTCCAAATAGCTTCTACATACTTGTCCAACCACAAAAATATTTTTATTCCAATGCTTGTAGTCATCATGATATTGTGTTTCAAGTTGTGCTTCATAACTTGTAAAGTATGGTACAGAGAGGAGTTTTTCTTAGCCACGTACTTGGCCCTGATATATGCCTGCACTTGTTTGGAGTGTATATTCGATATATCTCCATTATACAAGGAACATCTATATCTTCAATTTATGAAATCTGAGGTACATTTCCTGAGTGAGACTTAAGTGCTTAACTCTTGAAATATCACAGTGAAATGATTCATGTGTGAAGATTTTTGCTCCATCTTTTATTTATTATTCCGTGTAGATGCCGAGGGATAAGAAGGTACAAAATTCACATCTTGTCTCTGCTTTCCTTAGTTTAGTAGTTCTTCATCTTAACTGTACATTAGTATCACCTGTGGAGTTTTGAAAACTCCTGAACCTAGACTACAACCAAACTAAATGGAAACTTTGGGGGTAGGACCCAGGCATCACTAGATTGTAAATCTCCCAGGTAATTCCAATATACAACCAACATTTAAAACTACTCTGGTCCAGTGGCTCTCTGATGTGAGCAGACATCAGAATCATCTGACGAACATCTTAAAACACATCACCTGGCCACACCGGGTTTCTGGTCCAATGGCTTGGTTGGGAATTGAGGATTTGTAGTTCTAATAAGTTCCCAGGGGATGTTCAGATTGTTGATTCCAGGATTACACTTTAAGAACTGTGCCTTCATCTTTTTTCTCTCCCTTTTTTCCACCTAACCCATTTCACCCTGTCTTCAAGGTCCAGGTTAAACATCCTTGTGTAGGAAAATTATTCTAGTCACACTGATTTCTGTTTATACCTTTGAATTACTGGCTGCCTTATGGCATCTCTTGAATCGCGTTTAATTAATTTATTTATAATTTTTTAATGGTCACATGTTTATCACCTCCACCATACGATGCATGCTGTGTGCTGAAAAGGAAGATACTATCCTTTCTTGTGCTGTCTCACATTCCCTATGCTCCTGGTACGGTGCTGCAGACATGGCAGGGACTGAGTAACCGGGTGTATTGCGGGCGGCTGGATGTTTGGGGTAGATTCATTGTTGATTAATTCCCTGACAGTTTGCTGTCTTCTCTTTCCTATGTATCATACCTGGAATCCTTTCAGAAATCACTGAATCTCTTTATCTCCTGGGGTCCACCGATTGCTTATTTGTAATATAAGGAGGCTGGGCGAATTCCTCTGGTCACAGAAAAATAACATCTTGCAGGGAAAAGAGCATGAGCTTTGGAGTCAGACGGGCCTGCATAAAGCCTGCACATTTGCAGACCCATTCTCCGTATACTACCTGTGGGTCACTGGAGGCAAGCTTCCTCGTCAATTTGAGTTTTGCCAGCCTTATTTCTTTCACATACATAACAATGAAAGTTACTCCTCAGAGGTGAATTTATATCGAAGAAAAGAATGTCTGGAAAACACCAGGCAAAAGTCTTGACATTTGCTAGGTACTCAGAATTATTAACTCTTTTTCTTCCATCAAAATTCTGGTGTCTATTTCCCAAAACCATGCATTCTGGTGCTGGCTTACTCCAAAGCAGCAGATGGAGTCTTACAAAATAACTTTTAAACTTCAATGATATGATTTTTTAAGTCCTTCGTTTCCTACCAGGGAAGGGAGCTGGTGTGTTGCTGTTCTTTGAGAGCCATGGCTCCCCTTCTGCCTTCCTCCCATGGTTACCTTTCAGGCCCAGAACTTTCTGTACAGCTGTATCCTTGAAAGACTTCTGGCCTGCCCATGCAGCCAACTGGCAAGTCAACCTTGGGCATGAGTCTTCGCTGGAAAGTCTCACTTTCCAGATCTGTAAAAAGAAATTGTTTGGCTTGGCTGCATTGTAGAGAAAGTATTGTCTCTGGACTGGGAGACCCTGACTTTGTGGGGGGTTTTTCTTTCACTTTTTCTTTTTATTAATTTTTATTGGAATATAGTTGCTTTACAATGTCGTGTTAGTTTCTACTGTACAGCAAAGTGAATCAGCTATACTTATACATATATCCCCTCTTTTTTGGATTTCCTTCCCATTTATCAAAGGACCTGACTTTGAGTCTTGAGTTCTGCCCTGAACAAGATGTTGGGCACTTAAACTCTTTGGACCTCAGTTTTTAGATATAATAATGGTCCTTGGACTAGAAAGTCATAACCAAATGCCTTTCAGTCTTAAAATCTGTGCCAGACACTGAGCTGAGTAGTTTACGTACTTTTATTTCATTTCAGAACCTGTGAAGAAGGGTCTATGATCATATCTGTTAATACAGATGAGGAAATTAGGCACAGAGAGGATAAGTAAACTAACTGAGGTCACACAGCTAGCAAGTGGTTGTGCTAGCATTTGTACCTGAAAACTTAAACGCTTTCCCTTCCTGTTATTAGCCATTGCATTATCTCCCAGAATTCCAAGGTGCTTCCAGATTTAAAATATTATGGTCATATGATATCTGTTTCTTCCACCTTATATATGGTAGTCAGGACCGCTACTACTAGAGATGAAGAAACTGAGGCTTCAATGAGAATATTGAGGCTAAGGATGCCGTGAACCAAAGGAACAGATGGTGCCTATTTTCATGGAGTTTCTAATCAAGAGATTGCACAAGAAAGACAAATGTGCAATAAATATCGTGCGTGTCTTTCAAAAGGTTCTTTAATAGAGTTCTTTCATGAAGTTCCTCGCATCTGTCCATATAAAAGAAACTGTAAATTGAAACAGAGAGTTCAGCTGTTGAATTTCAGAGGCTAAGTCAGAATACTAAATTTGAATCCCTTGGTAAATTATGCATTTTTCAAGGAGTGTTTGTATTTTCAGAAGTAATATTTGGGGACTCGCAACTGGCTACGTTCTGTGTTCTAATACAGTGACTGGAGCAACAGACTTACTGCTAAGGAGGGATGTAGATGGGGTCGCCCAGAAACACTAAGCATGTGGCTAGTAAATGTGCTAACACACATGTGATCTCTGCACATTTTTTTTTTTTTCTATTTCAGAACAAAGAACTAAAAACCAAGGTGGCACTTTGGTCTGAAACTCCTAGGCCGAAGGTATCCAAAGCTGTCTCTACAAGGTAAGGCCTCTCTTCCCCCACCGCCATCTGCCTTCACGACTCCTGTTGAACACGGTTGACATTTATACCATTTGAGAAATTATCCAATCAATTAATACTTACGTAATCACGTGTTTACTGTCTGTCTCCCGGTTCTTTGAGAGTGGGAACTCTATTAATCTTGTTAACCACTGAATCCTTGAAGCCTGATATATGAATACTTACTTTATGAGTAAATGAATGAACAAATTTAGATATCTTTTTTCCTCTTCTTTGGCATAAAACAAGCCCAGTCTTGGCTTCAATACTTAATCCAAACAGTACAGATTATCTCCTCCACCATCCTTGTTCCTCCATTGCTTATATTTTCTGTGTCACCGATGGGCATTTTAATCATAAATCATGTGTATTTATTTAAGTTTCCATGTCTGTCTCTCAAGTCGATTGTAAATGTCAAGAGGGCAGGAATAGTTCCTTGTTTTTCACTTTATTTCCTGCATTGTTAAGGACAAGTTTCTTCAACAACTACCTAATAACAAATGAATGAAGCAATGATAATGACCCCTAAAGCAATGGAAATAATAGTTGAAACCATCACATCACTTTCTAATGTTGACAGAATCAGAAGTGAGAGGTTTGTATAAAAAAAAAAAAAGACTTCTGGGCTCAAGTCTCATTTCCATAAAATTCCATGAAATTATCACTTAAAAGAAAACATAGTCTGTAATTACATGAATCATTTAGAAAGTGATTAAAAACTTCCTGTTCTAGCAACTTTTGAATTTCCAGCCTAGTCTCTCTAGGGCCAAAACCCATTTTCTGAAACTCTCTTCTGCACAGTGCCTGATGTGGAGAATCAGATCCCCTATGATTAGCCCCAGTCTAGGGATTCAAGTAGATCTTTCTCCCTCTTCAAGACACCCTGCAACCATGCTTCACTTTGCTAATGATGTATGTAATTAGAGACTAGAGATGAAGCATTATGCATCAAGTTTTCTAAAATCTTTGGGCCCCCAGATGCTAAGTCATTAAGTTTTTGGCCAACAGCTCTGCAACATCTAATAAAGAAAAATTAAGCCCGAGAAGTATTAAAAGAGGAAGTGAAATGCCCACATTTCAGAAGCAGTAAGAGACGCAGACACTTCAGAGCAGGAAGAGGTGAAGAGTTTAGAATAGAAAGGGAAGCATGACTTTCCAAGGAAAGGGAGGATGGTCGATTTTAGCTCCCTTACCAGATACATCCTCTTGGGGTAGTGAGGTATCATGGCCACCCTCAGCTGTTTTGACCCTGGAGGGAATGGAGCCAGAGTAGAGCAGAGGAGGGAGCAACACGTGGTCTCCATATTGTACTGACCCCAGTATCGCGTGATGAGACTCAGGCTGGTACGGAGGGGATGAGTTTGAGAGAATGACTTCTACGGCCAGTTCTTTAGCTGCAGTTCATTCATAAAGGTAGTTTTAAAGACTTTTTTTCTCCCTATGACTGAGGAAAGGTCAAATGGGAAATTTTCCTAATTGAAATAGGGAAACTGGAATGAATATGCCCTTTGTTTTATGATTTTGGTAGAAATTCCAATAGTAATGATATATCTCTAATGGTAGGTCTCATGTTTGCAAAATGAAATCTGACCAATTGGCCATTTGAGAATGTAAGTGGTTGTATGGTTCGGTAAGTCTAGATTCACCAACGTAGAATGGAATTATAACTCTTGGGAGGAATTAGAGTGTAAAAGTAGCCATTAATGCAAAGAAAAACAAGCATCACATATATTTAAAAATTAATCTTGGCAAATCTCTTAAATCACTCATAAAATAGAATTCTCTCAGTCAGTACAAAAAAAAAAAAAAAACAAAGTTTTTTTTCCCCAAGCATTAGAACGTATAGATGTTTCTTAAGTTGAACACCAAAGAAATGGTTTGCTGGATATTGAGGATCAGGTTGTTAGAAAACAACAAAACAGCAACAATAAAACACACATATATACATATATGTGTGCATATGTGTGCACACACATATTGATGTGTGCATGTGTATATTTGTGTGTGTGTGTGTGTGTGTGTGTGTATACATATATTTTAAACTAGACTCACACAGTGAGGAGAGAAGTTTAGGCTATGAGAAACCCACAGAACTAAAACGTCCTGACGGAACAGTCGATTTGTGTGTCCCATCTCCAAGTCACTCTGGTGCATGTCTTCACTGAGTAGAAGGGCAGACACACTCTCACTCTTCCTCACTCCTGTCCTCTTACAACCAGATGCATTTACATAAGGTTAATGCATCCATAATGTGCTTCTACTGTGCCTCATGGGGAATTAGAATCAATCAATTAATCATCATCTATTCGGTTAAAGCAATTAGTTCAGACTTGGTAGTACAGCAGTAGTGGAGACGGTAATGGAGTGGTACAGCAGTTATATCAGTAAAGTTTGATGTGCTCGATTTTGATGATTGTGTGGTCTTTTCCGCAGTGAATTGAAGACTGAAGGCATGACCCCATATTTGATGTTGGTTAGGCTACGGAAATGAGCCGCCTGGCTGAAGATCTGAATGAGAAAGATCACTACCTGCGTCTTATTTACTCCTTGAAACACAGTCTAAATTTACATATTAAAACTGCTCAATGCCAGTATTTAATGGAATTTATTGTATTATATTTAATGTATACATCAATAACTTTGCAGGAAGATGACATTTCAGAAAATCAAACAAATATATATGCAAAGAAAGGAACTCTTTCTTCAAAACTTACTAATGGATGAAGAAACCAGATGCTTTCCCATGATGGAAGATGAATTTTGCTTTAAACTTTAAAAAAAAAAAACTGATTTTTTTTTTTTTTTGGCAGATTTTTGCTGAAGGGACTGGTTAAGGTTGTCAACTTTGACCTTTTGATAGTGGTTTTTATGTACAATCATCCCTAGGTATCCACAGGAGATTGGTTCCAAGAGCCCCCTCGGGTACCAAAACCCATTCGGATGCTCAGTCCCATATATAAAATGGCAGAGTGCAGTTGGCCCTCTGTATCCATGGTTTCTGCATCCATGGATTCAGCCAATCATTAGTGTGGAACCTGCAGGTACAGAGGGCTGACGGTACATAAATGTAAGGAAAAATATACAGGCATGCTTCCTTTTACTGTGCTTCACAGACTCTGTGGTTTTTTTTTACAAATTGAAGGTTTGTGGCAACCTTGCATTGTCAGATGATGGTTAGCATATTTTGGCAATAAAATGTTTTTAAATTAAGGTATGTATATATATATTTTTAGATATAATGCTATTGCACACTTAACAGGCTACAATATAGTGTAAACATGACTTTTAGATTCACTGGGAAACCAGAAATTTCATGTGACTCGCTTTGTTGTGATATTCTCTTTAAATTGGTGCTCTGGTACTGAACCTGCGATATCTGTGTGTGTGTATGTGTGTGAATAAATGATATATTTTGAAGTTGACTTTTGGATAATAACAAATGTCTTACCGTGATATAGATTCATCTCCTATTTATGCCACATTGAAGATTTTTGGTAATGCATTTCCTGGCACATGTGTAGGGGTGTTGGGATCATGAATTCTGCTTTAAGCATCTGCTGTGTGGTAGGAGATTTCACCTTTCACTTGGAGATCACTTAGGTTCCTCTTATACCCCAACCATCATGCTGGGTTGTAATAAATGTGAGCTTTTGGAATGGACCCATCTAACTGACCTAACAACCTGGATGATTTCCATTAGAATAATGAATTTTCAAATCAAAAATGGAAGGACACTGTTGAATTTTATTTGGGTTTCACTATATTCATTTTTGAACACAGAAGTACAGTTCAATGTAATACAGGTAGGACCTGCTCATGTGGTCTCCAGCTTGACTTTGGGACGGTGTTTGGATCTCTTGAGAATAAGAATAAGCAGCTTCAGAAGCCTAAAAAGATCTGAACTCTTCAAATACAAAAGTATTGTTTTACTAACATCAGTAGATCATTTATTTGTCAGGTATGAATTATTTCCTATCTCCTCATCGTTTCGGCTTCATCATTTGAATTGTTTCTTTAAATAAACATTTCTGAGTGATTAAAAAATCATTACAATGGAGAATGAAATTTATTAGTCTAAAAGTAGTACCACACAAAATACAAAAACAAAAACCTCAATTGTAGTCAAAGTATTTGTACTTATAATTATACTAATCAAAATATTGGATAAGAAGGTCTGAGGGGCTTCCCTGGTGGCACAGTGGTTGAGAGTCTGCCTGCCAATTCAGGGGACACGGGTTCGAGCCCTGGTCTGGGAAGATCCCACATGCCGCGGAGCAACTAGGCCCGTGAGCCACAGTTACTGAGCCTGCGCGTCTGGAGCCTGTGCTCCGCCGCGGGAGAGGCCGCGAGAGTGAGAGGCCCGCGCACCGCGATGATGAGTGGCCCCCGCTTGCCACAACTAGAGAAAGCCCTCGCGCGGAAACGAAGATCCGACACAGCCATTAATAAATAAATAAAACACACCTAGTATAGTGTAATTAAAAAAAAAAAATTGATTAAAAAAAAAAAAAAAGAAGGTCTGAGGTGGGCTATGAAGTAACTACATGGAGGTGGGAAATGAAAAGAAACTTAGTTTCACTTTGATTACATATATTGTTACAAATTATCATCAAGAAATGTTTGGTATAATATATACCATTATAATATATATATATTATATATATATAATATATATAATATATATATAATATATACCATTTTAATAATTGCTTATGATATGCCTTAAAATAAAGAAAATTGATGCCATATTTTGTGGGTTTTGTTTTTGTTTCTTTTTACATTAAAATTATTATGCATAAATGAATTAAGTAGTTGTTATTTGACTGTTAATGACAATATAACCCATAATAAATAGTTTTTGTCAGTGAGCAGATATTTAGATAGCTCCTTGAATTTTTCTCCTAATTTTCTGTGAATCCAAATTAACAGCAAAAGTAATCTATTATGTTTTTATTCTAAATTTGAAAAAATGGTAGCATTATAAAATTAAGAACACACAAACACTTTATCGAATTCTTTCATACTGTTTCACTTTGAAAATTCTTTAATGACCTGACATCTTCTGATCTGAAAATAATTATAGAATCTTTATCAATATCAGAGTAGGGATCCAATCTATCAATAACTAAAAATTCTTTAAACAAATATCATAAACATTATAATTCCTTTCCTACATCTCTTCCTTCCTGCCTTCATATTGAAATATAACTCAACAATAAAAATAAACTACAAATATTACAACAATGGATAAATATCAAATTATTATACTTGAAAAAATCCAGAAGAAAAACAGAGGATATACCGTATTATTTTATGGGGACAGAGAGCAAATCAGTATTTGGGGACAGGAGTAGAGGGAGAGAGTGTGAAGGAGTACAGGGAAACATTGGGAAGTAATAGCATGTTCAGTGTGTTGATAATGGTCATATTTTCGTGGGTATGTTTCATGACAAAAATTCAATAAATTGTACAATTTAAACATTTACTTCAATAAAGGAGTAAAAAAAATTTAAGGTAACACTATGTTATTCTACAATCCACCCAGTTCGTTTCTCACACAAGATTCATTCATTTCTTCTTTCACCAAATATTTATTGGGGCTCTCTATTTGCCAGGCATTGTTCTAGATGCCAAGGCGACAGCAGTGGGGAGAGGGAAGAGATGCATTTGACAGGGAAGAAAGAAA
The DNA here is from genome assembly GCF_949987535.1 of Balaenoptera acutorostrata. Classification (NCBI taxonomy): domain Eukaryota; kingdom Metazoa; phylum Chordata; class Mammalia; order Artiodactyla; family Balaenopteridae; genus Balaenoptera; species Balaenoptera acutorostrata. The sequence goes on from NC_080076.1 coordinate 20,217,314, forward strand.
AGGGGAAAATCTCTACCTTCATGGAAATATCTTCCAATGATGAGGAACAGATAAACTCAGAGAAGTCCTATGGACTATGAAGAAAAGTGAAGCAGAACATAGGGATAGGGAGTTACCAGGGGTGAAAGGCTGTGGCAGCAATTTTTATTTGACTGATCATTGAAACTAAATGGTGTATAGATTGGTCAGTTAAATAGGATACTGATTTTAAATAAGACCTCTCTCTTTGAAGATAATATTTAAGCAAAGATAGGAAGAATGCTAGGGAAGTGACTGGAAGGAGATGTTTTTTGGTGGAAGAGGGGTCCAGGCAGAGGCAAGCACAAGTGCATGAGCCCCTAGGGACAGGCAGGCCAGGTGTATTCTGGAATAGCCAGGACATCAGCTGGATGGGCATGGAAAGAATAAGCCCCAGTACTGTCTAAACTATTTTCCACGCAATGTATTCCTTCACATTTCCATTGTATAAGTCATCCCTTTTATTTGTTTAGAAAGTTCTCCTTCAAGTTCTTTTTTGACTTCCTAGTGGTGGTAAGCTAATGATTTTCAGGAATCTGTATCCCAATCCCCTCCTTTGCCCATGTTTCCCTGACATACTGAACAAGCTCATGTTCTGTGGAAGGGGCAGTGAAGAGAAAACTCCTTAAAAGGTTCATTTGAGAAGTCTTGTTTTGACCTACCCTGTTGGCCTAGGGGACTCACGCAGAACTGCTCTTGGAAGTCAAGGGAGGAGAAGGGGTCCCGTGAGCCTGGGTAATATGGATTCATAATCCAATGTGTTAACTAACATGATGCCAAGTTGCTCCTTCTGGTTCATTTTTTCTGGTTCATTGATAGATTGGATCCCTACTCTGATATGAGAGTGAATGAACTCATGATGTAAGTTTCTCTAGGGAACCAATCAAAGAGATTGAAATCTGCTTTTTTTTTTTTTTTAAACCTTTTGGTTAAAGGTTTAAAAAAGAGAGTCTTTTTTAAGAGAGTCTTTCTCTCAGAGACCTACAGAAATGGTCCAAAGTGATGATAATTTCAAAAATCTGATTCCTCTCACAAAATTTTTCTATTACTTACAATATAGCCTCAGTCAAATTATAATTAGTGTGTTGGCCTCCTAAACCATAATGCAAGTCCCCTAAATGAGTTTCTAACAGAAGAGCAATGCTCACACTCTTATTACAGCGATTCTTTCTCCACAAGTAGTAATCCATATTAGAAATGAAACTTTCCCTGGTATAGAGAGCTGCGATCATACAAATACCTTACATACAGTTTTAAAAAGAGAAATCCTACCATTACAAGGTGGTCTTATTTTTTCCTCAATAGGGGGCATGTTATGACTACTTTTACACCCTATAAACCATTAGGAAAAGCAAGTCTCTACTGACTTGTCTTGCATTATTTTAGATGAAACCAGGAGGCAAAAGATTCTGCCTGTGTGAAACAGCATTACTGCTACCATGGAGTAAAGTCGAGAGAATGGTGCCAAGGATTTACTTGCTTGCAGTGGGAGAGCTGTTTATCTTTAAATTAAAAACTCATCATTATCTTGGCAAAGCCTATCTAAGTAACATATGGAGGGAGAACAACTCCGGGAACAAGGCAGCCTTTGCAAATGAACATTTAAGAGGAAGCTGTATGGTTGTGGTCTTGAATTGGCCTTGAACATCGGTCCTGTCACCAGTCTGTAACTAAAGGAGGTACTACCACCCGCCTGAGCATTTTATTATGGTGAAGAAATAGGTTATAATACACTGAGGTGTTGACATACCATGGAATACTGTAACATGCTAACTGCTAATTTTATAAATGTATCATTTAAAATTATTAGAAAAGGTCCCTTGGAAATTCCAGCCTTTAAACAAATAATAAATTAGAAAGTTTAGAGAGATGGATAAAAACCACTTGGCCAAATCCAAATCACTTCTTTCCTAGCTCTTGATAAATATCACTTTTAATGGGATACGATTCCCCTACTGATAGTGATTTAACGTTCCCCATCCACCATTCCTTCAACTTCAGCACAGAAATAAGATTGCTTTGAATATACAAAATAATTGATAAAAATGCATTTTTATTTGAAAAGTGTGCAGAAACAATCACTGAATACAGTTCTCAACCATAGTTTTGAAACCCACACACCACAAAATCATTGGATACTCTGATTTCTGAAGCTACTAGAACTTTGGTACAACAAAATACTGACCTAACAGTGTCTGTCAGGCACCACAGTCTATTCGGGGGCACAGAGAATAAAAACTCCATGTTTAAGGTTTTAATTTACATTCATGGCACTAGACAAAACAGAGATCTGAGTAAATGACAGACAAAACAATCGAACGTGCTTAGCCTAAAAATGAGGATAATATCACTTAAATGTAGACCATTGGGGTACAGTGAAGCACTTCAGTATTATGCCAGAGCGTTGCCTACTTTTAACACATTAAGTGGGATAACTTATTTTGCTCAAATAATTTCAGATACAGTCAGTACCTTTTATAAGGCTATGGGCACAGAAGCCCTATTTATACAAGGAGGATTTTGACCAGATTGTAATAGACTATCTAGAATGTAATTGGATTCCTGAAAGAAATACAAGATGACCTACAAAATGAAATAGAACTCATAGTTTTTCAATAACTTGAGATATATTAAACATTTTCAATCAAACACAATGACTGCGAGCCGACTACCCATTTCGAGTTTCCAACATCTCTACTAAAATTAGTGTTTTGTCCCTGCTATAACACTTGTGAATGTATGGTCGTGAAAGTATGACTGTGATATTTTATTATTCTTAGCTTGGGATAATAGTGTCAGCTTATGAAATGGAACAAATTTACAAACCAGTTTCTATATATGTTCTCCTTTGGGCCCGACTTGAACCCTGTGAGGCATGCAGGATTTATAAGCCTCCTACTTGGAGAAGCCATATTTAATGACATACCCATGGCCCCCAAATTGTTCTTTTTGGCCACTTTCCTTTCTATAATACTAGGCTTCCTCTCCAAGAACATTTGAAAAGATAACCTGAAGAAGAGGAGAGTAAGGATAAGCATATGTTATTACTTTGCTAGGGACAGATACTATTTTGACGTGCCAACAGACATAAGGACAACAGCCATTGGTTAAATAAGGGATCCATTAGGTTAAGAACAGACGTGCGGCTCCTACAGAACTTGCTAATGACTAAGTTGACTGAGGGAGAATAGTCATGACTTCCACGACCAGTTGGAAAGAAAACGAACTCGGAAACAGATTTAAATAACTCAATTCAAAGACAATTTCTTTGTACTCTTTTTCTTCAAAAGATAACACTCTTTTTAAGTAACTCCATTATTTTGGTACTCATGGTTTTGTTTGTTTGCTTGTTATTCTCTCTAAATATGAATTTAGAAAATATCTCAACCATAGGCTGTTGGTAAAAAGAGCTCTGCAGAAAGGCATCTTTGTGATGCTACTTCTTAAAAAATTAAAGTGCAATTTATGAGAAAATTTGATTCAGATAGAGTAAATGTTTCTAATTTTCCCAAATTTTGATGCCAATCTTGAAATATTTAGTGTTTACATATTTTTATTAGCTTAGTTCTAAGGGCATAAACCTCTCGTTGGTAGATAAAAATAATGGATAAATATTTGCCATAGATCTGGTTACAAACCTCTTTCTGTTACTGTCTTTTTTTTTTTTTTTTTTTCCTGCCTAAAAATCAACCTTGTAAGTATGGTCTTCCCCATGTTCTGCCATAGTTAGAAACTCTATTTAGACAACTTTAATCTCTAATCTCTATAGTTCTTGCTCAACAACGTCAATGTGGTTGAGTGTCTACCCAAGAACTCCAAGGCAATAAGTTTATAAAATTCCCTATTCAGCTAACAATGTTTTATTTTTATCAGTTCTACTTTATGAGACGAGTATCTCCATAATTTATAAAGCATTGAGACAGCACTCAGCTCAGAGAATACTCTCTATCTACCTTCCAGATTTAAGATCTCAGCACTCTCCCCAGAAATCAACTTATACCACTTTGGTCAAAGATCAAGAAGAAAATACAGCTTTTGGTGAATTCTTAGACAAGCTTTTCAAATATAGACAGTATCTTGGAATCTTTAAAAATGATAAAGCTTTCCCTAAAATATTCAAATACACTAGACTTCTTTTAATGCTTTAAAGCTTGGGAGTAGAAGGTGAAAGACAACTTTTCTATCACTTTGGCTAATGGAGCTCCCAGATCTTCCTTTTAAAGAGTTATTAAGTATCTTAGGACACCAGAAACTTCAATATTATCTCTTTACAATTAGAGTTTTAATCTCAAAAATTCCTTATGGATGAGGATTCTCCCTCAAATTTTTAGTTCCAGGTTATATGCTACACCTAGTTATACACTGTATCTCTTTACACATATTGCTTCGCCTTCTAACCGATGCACCCACTCCATTGGTGAGAATGTATATGAGCTTCATCAAATTTGTTGATTCCCAGTGGACAAAATTTACACTTTAAAGAATATTTCAGCTGTTATTAGACTATCTTTTAGTGTAGTGAGTCCTTCTCTATGGCCAAGTTTCTCTCTCTTATAAAGAAGACAAGAAACGCCTGATAAAAACTCTTGCCCCGTTCCTCCTATCTGTACAGATTGCCAGAGAATAACATACTAGAAGCATAACAAAGACACCCACTGATACATAGAATGTCCCATCTGGTTAAAAACAACAGATACAATATTTACTTTAGAAAACGCTGGTTTCAAATTTTTTGCAGAGTGATAGCTGATAATATGGAAATGATAGCAACTTGGCTGGAGTGGGACTGGCCAGAGTTTTGAAATTCTTATGTAGAGACCCACAAGCTCAATTCCCAGCATTTAGCATATTTTTTCTGCCAATTTGTGACTTGTTACCCTCATCACACCAAGACAAACATGTTCTCTCAACTATATTTGATACATTTTTCAAAGGACTTTTTTTTTTTTTTTACATTAAAAGGTAACCTTGTACCTAATCACAGAGTCTCAAATAATGCCCACTCCCCAAAAAGTGACCAGGAGATTGTGGTAATAATCTCCAGATTTGAATAAGATTCTTATACCCTTTGCTGAAGACCTCAGAATACCTTTAGCTGCACTAGTGTCTTTGTGAGGCCTTCCCACAACATGGTATTATAGGAAATAAGCTATGGGGCTGGAGACAAATTTGGTCAAGGTGGTCTCTGAGGCACTGTGTTAGAGCAATGTAAACATTAAACCAGTGTAAACACTTCCAAAATGGTTTCTATATCAGAAAGGAACTTCATGTACATTTTAAATAATTCTCCAAAATATGATATGGTTAACTAAAGCATTTGGGACGAAATAAGTAATACATATTGCTGTGTATTAAAGGGTGTATGCAATTCTTTAAAAGCAGTCTGTATACTTCATGACCCCAAGTCAATTTGAAATTGTAAAATGAATTATACAGAATAATTAATTCTGAAATAATGAAAGAGTAATTGTTACTAATAATGGTTACATAGACTTCAGGGTCTTATGTCAAACTTGACAGAGAAAACATTTTTTTTAGATTAAGTGTTTATTTATAAGTAGAATACTATTTTAAATTAATTTTCTTGTCTGTTTTAAATTTCATTCCTCTTGAGATTATCACCCAATAATTGTTATTTTTATAGGAATAGTTCTTTAATTATAAGCATCATCACCCTCTGCTTCATGCTATGGCTATCAAATAATGATCTTAAAATAGACCCTGAATAAAGGCTTGTTAAATGACTGACAGTGACAGAATCTTGGATAAGTAAATCAATCATGTACCTGGAAAATAAATAGAAACAAAAAGACATATCCAAAATAAAATGCTTTTTGGATTTTAGAAAGGCTAAGTATTCCCTGTTGTGGAAATGCAGGGGGCATCATAATTTGAATCCAAAGGAGAAATCGACTTAATGACCCAAAAGTTCACCAAATTTTGCCACACCAATGGTTACATTGTTTTTGCTCGTATTCGTTTCAGAAGAAACATCTTTGACGATAGCTAACAGCTTTCTATCCTCCTGGCACAGGCACTGAGGTCATGAATAGCATCATAGAGAAAAGCATCCTGGGAGCGAATACCCACTCATGACCAACCTTAGAAGTTGGCATCGTGCTGCAGAAATCAGAGGACCTGGGCAGCTGACAGTAAGAATTTGTTAATCTGTTAAGGACTAACTCCATTAAAGCTTCCAAATTACCTGGATTCATGGCACATTTCTGGGTCTTGTAACAAGACAGTCCCTTGGATCTGTGTTCCTAAAACTGATTGACACCCAGTGGAGGTCGGTAGACGGAGGTTAAAGGTGGGGGACTGGGATTTAGAGTTTCCTATGTTTGTAACTTAACAAAAAATATACAGAGAGTCTAGAAAAGTGAAGTTTAACTGGCAAATTTTTCTACAAAGAGGAACTATCCTGTAGAAAAATCATATATTCACAATAAAAAGAGAAAACCTAAAGTATGATGACTTTGTTACTGACAAAATTGACTGAAGTACATAAATAATAATAATAGGAGTGGCTTATGTTTATCAGAAACTAAATCAAAAGCCAGTGTTTAGACGCAATAATAATAGGCCAATGGAAAATACCTTTGTGATCATTTTTAGAAAGAAAAGACAGCATTATGTGAAAAATAAAGCCATTAACAAAATTTTTGCTTAGATAAGATACACCTCCATCTCTGCCAACCCCCCAATATAGTTCAAGCATAGGTGTTTTGCCTTAGGCAAAATAAAAACAGATGCTAAATACACTGTAATATGGCATGATGTATCATCAATTTTTATGTGATAAATGACACGAAAATTCAGAGTGACCATAAAATCGATCCATCATTATTCTGAAGTTGTTGATCTACAAAGTGACACTCCTCTATTTTTACAATTGATTCAAAGCCAGGGGTGGGTGTGGGTTGGAGGAGAGTCATGTGATTTAGAGTTTCCAGTACTTTGTAAATCAGAAAGAAACCTAGAATTAATAGTCACTTTTTATTTCATATCACCAACATATTTTATCTAAAAAAATTAAGGCTAAATAGTTTTTCTTGAGTGCATAAAGAGATAGTTAATAAACAGCAATCTTTAATTTCTCCTTGTGACTTTTTATCATGATTGCTAAGAAATATGAAATGTGAAGCTGAACACTACACCAATTTCTAAAATTTTGTTGGAAATGCAAACCTCTGGAGACTCTCCTAATTCCAACTGATAATGTCAGCTTCTAATTGGCTTGAGTGAAATTTGGCTAAGTATCTCTCCCAGACATCTGTAACAGATACATTTAATTTCAGTTGCCCAAATGCCGTGTTCCCATACCTTCATTTTTCTCCCTGGGCATTTCTCTTGTCCTCTGTCATTCACAGTCCTATTCTTGTCTATCTGCCATTTATTAAGAATATACAAATGGCATTATTACACAGTCTCCTACATTTTCTCAGAAGTCTGACATTCACCCTCTCATAAGGTAGTCATTCTAGCACAGCTTATAGGATGTACATAGTAATGCCACTCTTAATGAACCACTTAGAATTCTTTTTTGTGTATATGCATTTTTAGCTAATATGTTTTCCCCAGTGCAAACCTATAAAAGTACAAATCAGATTCTATATAAGAAGTAAATCCAACCTTTTAAAAAAGTCATCTTTCTATGTTATCCCTTTAGAAGATTATTCTTGTCCCCAGTGTGACAAGGTACCTTTGGTTCTGGCTGAAAACTCCCTGATATTTCTTCTTGTATACTCTCTTATATACTCATCTTCTTTATAAGGAAAACAAATTGAGCATCCATGATGGTATGATGACAATGGAAAATCTTTGATCTTGTTTGGAGGGGCCTCAGGGACAACTGGTCAACTCTTTTGAACACTGTTGACAACTCTGACTTCTTAAAATAGATTTTTCTGGCAGAAAAAGAAAGACATGCCATTATGCATGGTCTACTCAACAACAATTGTGTGGTTTGTCACTCTTTTTGGAAGCGATGCTTGCGTGGGGTTCTGGATGATCAGTTCCTAGGGTAAAGTTTAGCAGGCACACTTCTTCTCTGCTGGTTTGTCCCCATCCAGCTTCCCAGAACTACCACCATTGATAGTGTCAGGGACTTGGGTCTTCTCTACACACTGTTCCATTCGTTTCATTATTAAGTCCAGAAGGGTTTCCACAGCCTTTTCCACATTCTGGCCAGTCGCTGCACTTGTTTCAAAATATGGTATGCTAGCATGGAAGAGATGACAAATATTTTTAAGGGGAAGGAACCAGAAAAGATACAACAAGATGTGCCAATGAGTCCCACATGCAGAAACATGGCTGGCTGAGAGATTGTGAAATAATCACGATTTTGCTGGCTGAGTTGGAAAACATCCTTGTTTTTCCTCAGTGAGTGAAAGCTGGTGGGTTTCTTTTTAGTATGGGTGTAACAAGTTTTATGGGCAAGGAAACTGATACAGGAGGTGATCAGGGACTTGACGCCAAAGCATCATCACTGATTCTTAAAAATTAAGAGGGTAAAAATGCCTAAACTAGTGATCAATATTGCCATTAAAATTATTACTTCCCTCCAATCAGTTATCTAGAAGTCTGATTTAGAATTTAAGCAGGCACTGTATAGGATATTTATGTGAATACAGTCTATATTTATTTGGAATCCAAAGTGTCAAAAAGACACGTACATTTATAAAGCTTTCAAGGAGAATCCTTCAGTAAAAAATGGACAGATTTGGCAAAGATGCTTACATTTGAAAAAGAATGACAATTTCTGCCTTGGGAGTGAATTTATAATTACATGGAATATTTGAAAAATTTTAAAAGCTGCCATTTAAGCTCAGCTAGGATAATGAATCCAATATTATGACCAGGTCAGGTATTATTTCTTAGAGTTTTGTAGTTATTGATTGAGAGGCAGGAGAGTACAGTGTTGAAAAGCATAGACTCTGATCTCAGTCTGCCTGGGTTGAATTCTAGCTCTACTACTTACTAGCTATGTGGCCTTCCATCAGTTACTCAATCTCTCTGTGTCTCAATTACTCATATATAAAATGGGATAACTCTAGATTTCCTATATATGATTATGAGGGGTTAGATGAGTTAAAGCTTAGGAACAGTTGCTAGCACATAATAAGCATTCAGCAAATGTTAGCTGCTATTATTATGAAATAGTTCATTAAAAACATCACATATATTCCTCTGGAAGATCTTTTTCATTCATGCGACATTCCTGAATCAAAGGGATCCCTTCTAATATCAATCTCGTGACCCTACCCCATTACTAAGCAGCAGTGTGCAAGTTTAGAGGACATCTCCACGTGACTGACTTACCCGTATTTGTCAGCCAGGTCCCGGGCTTGCCGTTCGTTGACTTCTCTCTGATCTGGCAGGTCTGCCTTGTTGCCAATTAATACTATATCTGGATTTTCACAATAAGCATTTGCTTGCAGTTGGCCTTGGAAAGAAAACAGATGGAAACAGCAAGTTAGTTATAAACAAGTGATGTCAAATGACTGCTCATACTTCAGAGTCCTAATCTAATTGTTCATCTGCAGCTTGGCTGCTTACGAGTTATGTTACATTAGCCAAGTTGCTTAACTCTTCCCAGCCACAGTTTCCTCGTCTAGAAAATGGAGATAATTCCTCACAGGTTGCAGGTTGTGAAGATTAATAAGAGTGTATATGAAGCACTTGTATGAATACCTATCAGTGCTCCTCTATATCTGGGGAAATGCCCTTTGAGATGAACATACTGTTTTTCATTCCATTTGTTCTTCAAATATAAGTGGAGATAATAGAACGTGATCTTAAAGTACACAAATTTGCTCTTTCCTTTAGGAGGCTGCTACATTTCCCTTTCCTGAAGTTCAAGGTGATGATCCATAAGAGCAGAACATTTTTGAACCACCACAAATTCATGTAGAAACAATATTAAGACAGGTCACTTGTTTTTCTCTTTTCTCCAGGAGACACTGTTTAAAAGAGAAGGGGGTGGGTGGGGGGAGGAGGAGGAGGAGAAGAAGAAGGAGGAGAAGGAGAGGAGAAGGAGAAGGAAGGGAGGGAGGGAGGAAATGATAAAAAACTTGTCAATCTATGTTTTCAAGGGTACGGGACTATTTTGCGGTCTACCTCAAGGCAAGCTATGTGCAACCTTGCTGAGGTCAGAGGAAGAAGACAAAGGCTTACTCTATAACACCAATTATTTGGATGTTAGAAATTAAAGCCTTATTAGATATGGTAATTAATTATCTTAAATCCCAACTGTATCCTCCTGGAAATTTTAGTAATAAGGGAGCATCTCATCTACCTTGAAAAATGATGAACGAATCAGTCTCTGAAAGAATTGAATAATCTTATTATCTCCTTATCTCCCCACAATCTAATAATAACACCAAAATTTGGATAAAGAAATGTAATAGCAAAAGAAAATGGAGACAGATCCTAGGATAAACACTCATTTGGAGAAACAATTAAGTCAGAATTTGTTGGTATTTTTCCCCACTGTTAGTGAACTTGCATTTAAAGCATTTATATATATTATTAATTATATGTAATATGTAAAATAAGATACGTATATATTTGAGAATCTACACAGCCAGACACTCAGCCAGGTGATCTGGGGTATTGCAACGGAACAAAGCAGACCAAGTCTGCACCTTTATAGAGCTTACATTCTAGTGGTAGAAAGAACCAAAACCACAAGTAAACAAAGAAATAATATAATATAATAAATATAATATAATATAATATAATATAATATAATATAATATAATATCAGGTGGTGGCAGTGACCAAATGAAATAGAAAGTGTACTGAGGGCATACAGAGTGATGAAGAGCACTGTTTTAGATGGGGCTGTCAGGGAAAGCTTCTCCCAAGAGATAGATAAGGTTTGAACAAGAACTTGAAGGAGATGAAAGAACTAACACACGCTATAAATGGGAAAAGAGAAATCAAGGCAGAGGCAAACAGAAATCAAAGTCCCCAAGGCAGGATTGTGCTTTTCAGGGGAGAGACCTTTAGCTGGAGGCCGGTGAGCTGGGGCAGAGTAAAAGTGAATTAAAGAGGAATTCCAAGTGAGATGGGAAATCCCAAAAGGACTTTGAGCAGAGGAATAATATGATCTAGTCTTTTAAAAAATATCACTCTGGCCACAGACAGCCCTGACAAATCTAGAAATGACAAGTAGCACCAGCCCCATGCGACTGCTGGAATGTCCCACTAGGATCAAAACTGGTATTTGTAATTTAAAACATGCAAATGAAATACTGTCTTTAGTGCTACATCAGTTAAAAAATAAAGGAAAAATCAAATACCATACTTCTGGGCTGACATATCAATCTGGCTTTAATAACTGATTAGGCTACTTTGAAACTTTATATTATGTTTAAATTGCCATGAAGGCTGGAGATTTTTCTATACCAGTCTTCCTCACATTTGAACACTTTTCAAAAAAGAAGTGAAATTTCAACGTGAGCTTGTTGACTGACACACTACCGTATTTTCATGTGGTTGCTCTGCTCTGAAACAATTTCTCACCTAATTAACCCATTAGTCAATTAACACTTTAGTTAACCCACGTGCAAGGGCACACACTGTAGGTACCAGTTGCCCCCTCAGAAAACGCTGCTGTTTTTCTGTGTCCCCACCAGGCTAGATGGAGTAGATGTGACCACTCATTTAGTTTTAAGAAATCCTTCAAGACTTACTGGATAAGTGGAATTAATGGCCTGTCAATTGCAACAATAAAGTCCTTACGTACAGGTGGTGATTCTTCTAAGGCGTCAAAGGAAAACACAATTTTAAGCCACTTTGGATGAGCCACATAAAAGCCACTGCTTTGAAGGTGACACAGGAAACACTAAACCTGTGACTTTTTAGAGTTAATCTGTGGTCCCCAATCTGGTTTCATCTTGTGAGGCAGAGAAGCAGCGTGGCCAATGGAAGTTACTCAGTCCCACTTACTCATCCAGTTTCTGACATTTAAGAAGCTCTGTTGACTGGTGAGGTCAAACGTTAATAAGAAACCCATGGCATCTCTGAAAAATGCAGTGGTGAGGCTCCGGAATCTGCCAAAAAAGCACAGTGGATAGTTCTGGAAGTCAGTCCACATGCACATCTGATGACAATACAAACAACACTATTTCCCTTTCAGATATGAACTCTCCATGGCATCCCTCTGGATTATTCTACCTAATGGGCAGAAAGACTGCTGAAGGGTCGGGGAGAACATCTGGTTGTAGATTTGTTTAAGATCACATCCCGGCTTTATGTTCCGTAGCAGGTATGCATGCAAGAGTTTGTAACCTTCAACCACACGCTTGCTTACACAGCCCCTTGGAATCTTTCTCTCATTGGCTCACAGGCATCTCGTGGCCCACAATTAAAATAGAAGCCACTTTAGAGTTGGGACTTTAACTTATACTTTTCAGATTTCCTGTCTGTGCCCAGAAGGAAGCTTGGCACATGGTAGCCTGAAAATGGATGCCTGTGATTACATGCAGAAAACCACAACTTGTTAGCAGCTGGAACTAGGGTTCTTTTGTAAGGAAGAACAACATTGGTGAGAAAACTCTTTTATAAGCACTCTTTAGGGGTAACACTGAGCTTTAGGCTGGCATGCATGTCTCTTAAGGAGAAGGAAGACAGTGAAGAAAGGAAAAAGAGGACGTTGATTAGGGGAATGAGGGAAGGGCAGAGAGACTTGGTAGTTGAGGAGAGAAAGCAAGAAGTCTCATCTCTAATGGAGGATTTTGAAGAATGCACTCCTCCATGTGCGATGTAAAGACTTTCTCTTGTTCCAACCCCTTCTACCCCAACATCCTCAGGGAAGTTGAAGATGCTCTGAGATCCACTTCAATGTCAGCAATGGGCAAAACAAGAGATCACACATAAGGTCCAGAAAAGGTTTGGGTCACACTGATAAAGAAGTGAATTTGGCAATTGATTTTTAGAAAGGCACATGACTTTGAAACAGAGAAGCGTATCACTTCCTATCCTAAATGTCCTCCTAATTTTGATCTCCTATTTTGGCCTATTTGTAGATCCTTGGGTTTCCTCTGGGTTCTATGCTTGACCCCTTCTTCCTCTACATATATTCACTGGGTAATCTCATTCACTTCCCTGGCTCAATTATCACCTATATGTTGAACCCCAAATTTATAGGTCTAGATTTTTCCTGCCCTTCGTACCATGTGCCCAATTACTTGTTTGATATTTCCACTTGGAGGAAACTAAGGTACCCTCAACTTCATGTGTTTAAAACCAAACTGGCCCCTCCTCCTGATTTTCTGTCAATGACATCACCATCCATCCTCCTTGGTCACCACAGCCTTTCTACTTCACCTGCTATATACAAGCAATCAACAAATATCTCCTGACTTTCTCATTTCTGTCCACATACCCTGACACTACTCTAGATTTGGACCCATTATCTTCCACCTGGATAATTTCAACAGCCTTCTCAACAGGCTTCCTGTCTCCAGTGTTGTATGGGATCCTCCCCTTCCCTGATTTCTTCCCACTGATTATATAAATCCTCTGCTAAAAACATTTAAATGATGGTACTTTGCTTACGATAATGACTGAACTTTTCAACAATCCGTCAAGGCTCTGCATGAACTAACCCTTGCTCCTCTATCCAGCTTCACCTCTGGACTACCCACAGGCGTGCTGATCTTCTTTTAGTTCTTAGAAAGTTCACTCTCTCCCCTGGGCTTTCACACATGCTGTTATTCCTGTGGGTAACCTCGCCTTCATGCTTCCTTTACCTTCTATCCTTTTAGCCTGGATAAGATTCACTTATATATTGTGTATGAGTATATACATTTATATATAACAGTATCACCTCCCCACGCTGACTTCCCAACACCCCCATGTAGCTTATGGACCCCTCTTGGTGCACCTGACAACGACTCTTTGTTTTTCTGTTACTGTCCTAAAGCTATTATTGCAATTGTCTATTTGTCTAAATTCTACCCCGGTAGCTCCAAGAAAAAAGGAGCTGTGTTTCTAACTTGCTATCCATTGTGTTTCTATGGCCCTGAGCATATTTTTGGCTCGTTAAATGTCTGTCAAATTTAGATAAAGAAATAAAGAAAGAACATAGCAAAGGATATAAATTATTAAAGTGTTAAATGACTTCAATAGAGAACAATACTTTCAATACCAAAGCAGGGGGAAGAGATATTTTAATGACTTTTTATTTCCAAAATAAGATTCCTTTGGTAGGACATACTTGTGATGGTTATGAAATACCAAAAGTTTTACTCAGTTTTCTTCCTGTGGATTTGTTCCTACCCGTCACTAGAAGCTCAGAGATTACAGGGCTTTTATTGAAGGGTTCGTTCTCTGTCTTTGGGAACTAGCTGTACTCACAAAACTGTCTCCTGCTCAAACCACAAGAGTGTGGCTAACCCAGCCACAACAGTCTGCTCTCTGTCCTCTCCTTAAGAGTGTGTGTGTGTGTGTGTGTGTGTGTGTGTGTGTGTGTGTGTCTCATTTGAGGATAAGACTGTGCCTTATCCCCCTCTCATTGCCCACAGCACATGACAGTTACTTTAAAACATACTTGCTGGATAAGATCTCATTGGAGCAAACACTTCTGCATCCACAGCAACATGGGTAAAATACTCTTGCTCTGGACCAGCTTCATACCCTGGACCACTCAGCCCAGGACCCTTGTTAACCCCCTTACTTTCCAGGGTTTACTCCAGGGGAAAGCTTATTGATTTCTAGCTTCACCCACCAACCTCATTGTGTCCCCAGGGTGGGGAAAGCTAGGACCCCATGAGAAAACAGATCCCAGGGCACATTATAGCTCTTTCTCCCTCACTGAGAACTAAGTCTGTGCCCTGCATCCTTTAGGTTTACATAAGGGGTATGATTTTTTTCCTCCTTCCCATAATGTGACTTTTAGCAATAATCATTATCTTACATGGGTTATAATGCCAGGCGTCCTCAAGCACAGGGTTGAGGTGTGAGGCATTGTTTATCCTGCTGCTTAGCTGCACCTTTTGTATACAGAATGCAAAATTCTCAAGGGATGAATAACCTTGATGTACTAAGACTGTCCCTAGTATTTCCTATTTCACTCCTGGAGCAGCTGTCTTAAGGAGACAGATGAGAGAAGCCTGCCATCATGCTAGGCTGACATATCGTGTGCGAAGACATATGGGAACCACATTTTCTCATATTCCTTCTTCAAAAAATGCATTAAATCGGTCTGTAAAACATACATCTTTGTGACAACAAAACTGACATATGAACAGAGATTCTTGTAAGGAATGACTTCAGAAGAACCAGCCGTGTTGAAGGATGTGTGTAAATGGAATTCACAGTCGAAAAAGCTCACAGAGAGGGCCCAGCACCTCTCCTGGCGTTTACACTCACTGAAAGTGAGAATGTTTTGGATTCGTTTCAAAGACTGAAGTGTTTACCAGCATAAACATTGTAAGACATGTGATGTAGAATTGGGAGGTATGTGCCTTCTAAATATCTTCTCTGACAATCTATTGCCAATTTTTGTTTAATCTAATATTGAAAAGCTTCACTAGCTTGGGGTCTTTCGCACTCCGGGAGTTTGAATCTCAAAGAAATATATTTTCATCAAATAATGGCATAGCACCTCCAGCTCTAAACAATCCACACTACCGTCTACTGAGTGTCTTGACTTGGACGTTGTACCAGAGACGAGGCTGAAAAACCAAGTATGGCCTCTGTCCTTATAAAGCTCACAATTGTGTTGGTGTGAGAAGGTCACAAGTGAAGCAAAGACCAGCAGTTAGAGATAAAAATAGAAGATTCACCTTACTGCAAGGTGGTATATAATTAATTGAGTAATTTAAGGGATGGAAGAATAGATGTAGAAGTTCAAGAAAGAGGGAGTTTGTTTCACTTGGGGTGTTCAGAAGAGCCCCGCCGAGCAGGTGTAATGTGAGCCAGGCCTGGTGAAAGGAGAGGCTCAGGGAAGGTGGGAAGGGAGTAAAACATTCCAGCTGGAGGGTGATGGTGAGACCAAAATCTCTAAAGCCAGTCAAAGGACACAGGATGAGAGTCTGTGTGTAAGGGCAGAAAGAGATGAGAAAGATATTAACACCCTTTTCTTCAACTCCCTCTTCAAGTAGTACTTGTACCAATGTCAATTTCCCACCCAATTTAATTAAATTCTGGAGAAGTTTTTTTTTCCCCCGTTACAAAGTACAAAGACAATGCATAAGAATTTTCACAGAGATTTCTGAAAATCTGATTTTTAAAATCTGTACCAAATACACAGTGCTAGTTATGGTCGATTAACTACAAATAATTTATTTTTATTTTTTGATACAAATGTTTATTTTGAAACCAGGAGGAGAGTTGCATATCCTTACAAGTCCACATACCACATACAGCATTCACATTAAAATAAGTTTTCCTAAGATATTTGTAGCTAGAAACAAAGTAATTCACTGTTACCGCTCTTGTCCTGCTGTGTCCCAAAGCTGAAGATGCACCTTAAATGCTTTCCCTGTTGACCCATTTGGTCCCTGTGTGTTATAAACCTGAAAAAATACAAATGTCATCAGTTGATACTGCTTTGGATTTTGTCAGCATTCAGATTCTCTGGGTTCACTCAGCATATTTTTTCTTCATTACTATAATCAAAGTTCATAGTGCAAAATAAATATTTGCTCTGTTTTTTTTTTTTCCCGGAAGTATCACATATACTCTCACTTTTAAATGTCAAGTATAAGTATGGTTTTCAAAACAATTTAGGCATCCTGCAAACTTAAATTAGACACCTTCTGTCATTTCCTCATGGAGGCAGCAAACATTAGATTTAGGACCCAAGTTCTAGGTTCAAATATAGACTCTTCATTTAAGTTCATAGAATCTTATTTTCCTTTAGCAAATTGAGACCCATCATCTCCTCCTACTTTACAGAGTTACTGCAAACTTAAATGAAATAGCAGATGTGAAGGCATTTTTAAAACAGTAAAATGCTTTACAAATACCTGAATATCCTCTACTGTGAACTGGACTTTCAAAATGAAAAACACATGGAATTTCTCATTAAGTTTACATAGGATATTTCAAGTCTTTCCTTACTAGTCATTCCTTCAAAGGCTCTTTTTAGAAAAGTTTAAACTTTTTAAATGATGGCCTTTTGACTTCTTATTTAAACAAAGCATAGCAATTTTAATATTTATCCAGTTCTTTTACTTATGGCTTAGTGAAGATGTTTTAAAGGGAAAACTTTGCAAAGATTTATACCTAGATTGGGGTTGGGGGCGGGGAATTGGGAGGGGAGAAGGCACAGAAAAACCCTGGAAGGGCTGGGAGCAAGTTTGCTAAGACTACACTACTGGACTTTCAGATAAGGTACAGGACATTATAAGGAACCATGATTTAACTTCTCAACATCATTTTCTTTGTTTTTTTTTTGGATTTGTGATATCAACTGGAAGCCGCCGCCATCTTGGCAATCAAGAATACCTTGGGTGGCAGTAAATCTGGCTAAGCTTCTGTGCCTATGTTACACGTCTCACATGTCACAATATCCTTATTCCTGTCATTAGCGTCTAGCATAGGAGAAGGAAGTGGTTGTGATTCTCACTTAAAATCCCTTATCTTGAAAAATAGCATGGATTGGTCTCACATTCTGTTCATAAGAAGCTAGTGATTGATGGCTGAGCCTACACACAAATAAAAATGCAGCTTTGAGTTCCTGTTCCAGCTATTTGCCAATCATTCTTTTAACTTTTTTTGTAAGCATAGGGAAATGAACACTCGTTTTTATTGAGGAACTCAGATCAAGAGTTAATGATTTTAGATACTACTTCATGTTTTGAAAGTTTCCTTAAGAATTCATAGAAAACACACTATAGAAACCCATAAATGATTTTAGTTGCCCTGTGTACTTCTGGAGACAAGTGATAGTGCCACTCAACTTTTTCTAAGCAAAATGTTATTTATAATTGAGACGGTAAAAAATAATATTTAAATTGGATTAAAGTGACAGGTTATGAATTTCATGTGATAAAAGACAGTCACCTTGCAATGCAATAAACATAGCTTCTTAATCCTTATCTTATATAGGAGGATCAGCAACCAGTTAACAGTATGGTTAAAAACTCACCACACGTTTTTCCCGAAAGTCTATCCCTACTGTCGTGATGAACTTGGGATTGAATTTATTGTCTGTGTAGCGGTAAAGAAATGTCGTCTTCCCCACCCCCGAATCTCCAAGGGCCAGGAGTTTGATCAGATAATCATAGTCTCCATCGGTCATAGTGATGGTCTTGGTGGGCCTGTGTAGGAGGAAAAACAAGTATTTATGATTAAAATTGGTTTTCCTTTGCCTTCCTGCAAAGCAACGTAAATTTAGCTTTGAAGGGTAAAAAATTGGAATGCCTCTATTCTGTGAATCTGTGAGTTAACTAGTTCAGAGCAGCTTCAGGAGTAAGGACTCTTCTATGATTTCACTTAGTACCTATCTTTTTATATCATGTCAGGTAATATGGAACAAAAAGCTATGTGATACTCACCATGGCTATTACCACAGCAATAGTAGAACTTAAAGAGTTATCGCTTTTTTTTTTTTTTTTAAGCGAGTGTCTCTTGGAAACAGGAGTGTGGTGCTAGGAAAAAGAGTCACAGGGAATAGAAAAAACTGTCCAAGATGATGCAGGTGTGCTAGAGGGAGACTGAAATTACATATGAGTAATGGAAGAGAAAAGCCTAGGGGAATATTCTGCATGTAATCCTGCAGGATGAGCTTTCTATTATATGCATACAAAATATTCCTTTTTAATTTAAAAAATTTCACAGCTGAAATGACAACCTTTAAAAACAATTGATTTAAACTCATTTCAAAAGCAATGTTTTAAAATCTTACGTTCTGAAATACTGAACCCTCTGTTCTCCACGGGCAAATATGCTGTATTTGGCAAATCTGCCGAATATTTTCTAGGCCTTGAAAAAAGGGAAGAGCTATTCAGAGGCATAACTATGTTAATTCTGCTAATATTCTCCTGAAGGAACATCACTTGCCATTTCACCCACTGCCCTAACCTCTCCTGCCTTGGTTTTCATTTCTTCTGTTATTACAACGGCTATGGGTGATGCCAAGGGCTAATGCCAAAAACAGTGATGACATGGAAACTACCACCACATACCTTTGAATTACACCATCACCCACTAAATATTTGATGTACTTTCCACACTTGAGGTTAGCAAAGTGATTTGCCATTTGGTACAACTTTCTGATTTGTGGGTTATACAGATGGATAGAGGAAGGCTTATGAAGACGTCCCTAGAATAGAAACATTTCTCTCCTGCTATGTGAGAAAGAGGAATATTTCCTCACCTCTACAATCAGGAAAACATTGTACCCTTCAGGAGTTCTGAGGTGATCAAAATCAAATGTCAACAACAGGCTACTCCATGGACATATCTGAAAACTGCTACATAATTCTAATCGTTTTTCTACATGTAAGAAAATGATGCACATATTCATCAATTTAAACAAAACTTTATTTTTTACATTGTCATTTTGGTACAGGGTCAAAACTAAAAGGTTCCATGTCTTTGGATAAATAATGATGAAGATGATGATTAGGTAGTTAGCCAGCCAGTATTATTACATCATTTGGAAGATTTACAATGTTTTTACATTAGAATTTTCTAAAATTTGAACCCTATTGATGCTAAATCCTCCTAAATGTATTATGGTTGATGGATGTATATTTCTTTAATTAATGAATGGTTTTTGAGGTCAGGGGTTTTGAGAGCTGCCAATATATATTTTTGCACTAAAGCGTTCCTCTCTTATCCTTTCTTCACTGAGTAGGACTCTCAGGGTAGATGTTTGCTGACTGTGAATGTACTCTTTTTCTTTCTTAAGATCTATACAAAGTATAACCATTGCTCAGGAAGAGGTGCATAGCAACCATCAACAACCAGCCTTCCTTAATGCAGGGATACAGATTATCTCTACTACTGATGTGAAATTCTTCTTAGAAAATGTCTGCATTGATCAACTGCCTGGCAGTGAGTAGTTCTGCGTTTGGATTGGTGCCAAATATCTCACCAGGACTTTTTGGTTGAAGATGTTGTTGCTTCTAGTCTGTGAGACAAATGGGTCGCTAGAGGAGATTGTTGTCAAAGTTGTAAGATTTCCCCCACCTAAGGTCTATCATCACCACCATCACTCTACCTTAGTCTCTCTTTCCCTTCCGAACTTGCTCATGTGAAACTCCTCTGAAGGGTGATAAAGTCTGTCATTTCACCAGTAAAATCGGATAAAACTGTTAATTCTCTTGTGAAAAAAACAGATGAAATTTAAATATTCTAAGAGAGTTAAGTAATTAAAGCAAAATTCTTCCCTGGACACAATCCTTGATAATCAGAGGGAAGAAATTGAAGCTACCGGTTACCTAAATACAAGATAAAGTTGGAGGATATTGTGGTTTCCTGGAAAAATGAAAAGAATAGAATCAAGAAGATACATCAGCACATTTTAAAACGTTGCCTACAGTTAATTATGCTTTTTGCAATATTTTTGGTGACAGTGTCACAAAAGGCTAAGTCTTGAGCAAATCTAGTTAAATACCTCCAATATACAGTATCAGACCCAAAGATGAAAATTCCAAAAATGTAAACCATAATCTAGTTTCTGTCAAGGCATGCATACACTTAAAAGTTGAATAAGGATGAAAGAAAATACAGCATAATTTTACAAGATAGAACATGATTAGTTGATAAATGAGTCAAATAGTTGTGCTTTTAGTTCAAACAAAACAATAATCTTCATGGACTGCAATGGTCAGAGCAGATTTTGTAGAGGAAGATGAACTTGCATTTAACCTTATAGCATAGGGAGGAATTAGGTACGAGAGGAGATTCAGGACCATCGCATGGGAGTTAAATTGTCACTTACAGAAATGAGACTATCACTACTTGCCAACTACATGCTCTAGCATGTATTTCTGACCTGTAGCCAATCTGCAGTCCATAAACTGCCTGGGGTTGCCTCCCAATCAGGCTCTAATCCAGAGTCAACAATCCTGGCTAACACGGATCAATTCTACTGCAGCCTACACAGGGTCTTTTCTTTAACTGAAAGATGGTGGAGATTTTGTGGCATTGAACATAAATTCCACCTGAAATGAATGCAAAGCTTGGCACTGTGGAAACCATTTATTCAGTGTCTTCAATAGACTATTTAAAGAAATTGACATATTAAGCTGGGTACGAGATAGTTTGCCTCCAGGTTTCTTTTTCTTTTTTTATAAATTTATTTATTATTTATTTATTATTTATGTTTGGCTGTGTTGGGTCTTCGTTTCTGTGCGAGGGCTTTCTCTAGTTGCGGCGAGCGGGGGCCACTCTTCATCGCGGTGCGCGGGCCTCTCACTATCGCGGCCTCTCTTGTTGCAGAGCACAGGCTCCAGACGCGCAGGCCCAGTAGTTGTGGCTCACGGGCCTAGTTGCTCCGCGGCATGTGGGATCTTCCCAGACCAGGGCTCGAACCCGTGTCCCCTGCATTGGCAAACAGAGTCTCAACTACTGCGCCACCAGAGAAGCCCACAGGTTTCTTTTAAAAATGAATTATTTTATATATACAATTCTTTTGCATTTAGTTTGTAATTTTTAAAGAAATTTCTTTTGTATTTAGCTTTGTTCCTCTTTTGTTACTATGTGATTTTCTGAGTCCTAAAATATGTGACCTCAATAGTCTATCCTTGGCACAGCAAATACACCACCACAAAGAAACATAAAAGCCTTGGTAAAAAAAGGCTGTTTTCCAAGAACTGGGCTAAAAAAAAAGATCTGGAAAGGATCAAAAAGCTGACAAGTTTAGCAGTATTGTTTATTCCCGCGCAATGATTGACAGGATTGTTAGTTCTTGGTTCTATGAATCTAAAAGGGAAGAAAAAGCCAGAGGATTGCCATGTTTCAGGAAATGTGTCTGACTCTCTGCCATTATCACTGTGTCACAAACTATACCACAAGAGCCAGAAGGTCTTTTAGATACAGAAACCGCAGCGTCATCCTCAGAGCCTTTCGTGGGAAGGTAAGAGGCTGGAAAGAGTAGGGAAAAGAATTCACAACGCCCATGAGGCTCTGCTTAATGAAGAATCTTAAAGGTAGAAGGAAATCTAAGTAATCATGTGGTCTAGCCCTTAGTTCACAGATGAGAAATCACGTGCAGGGAAGTTACCTAATTTATGGGGTGACATTTCTAATAGAGGAAACCCCAAAACTGGTGTTCATTATGATTTGAAATGGAAACTGGGTTAGATAGGTAGAAAGTAGAAATATATTCATTCTATGAGGGAAGGGAATTTTCTCTGGGAACATGATTTTCATAGTTAGAATATCTCAAATGAGGTTGCCCATACTGTCTCTCTCTTTTTTTTTTACCCTGCTTTGTTTCATTCTTTTTTTTTTTTTTAAGTTTTCTTTTTTAAAAAATTTATTTATTTATTTATTTATTTATGTATTTTTGGCTGTGTTGGGTCTTCGTTTCTGTGCGAGGGCTTTCTCTAGTTGCGGCGAGCAGGGACCACTCTTCATCGCGGTGCGCGGGCCTCTCACTATCGTGGCCTCTCTTGTTGCGGAGCACAGGCTCCAGACATGCAGGCTCAGTAGTTGTGGCTCACGGGCCTAGTTGCTCCGCGGCATGTGGGATCTTCCCAGACCAGGGCTCGAACCCGTGTCCCCTGCATTAGCAGGCAGATTCACAACCACTGTGCCACCAGGGAAGCCCTGTTTCATTCTTGTTCAACATAAATTCCATTAGCTCAGGAATTTAATTTCCTCGTCCACTGCTGGATCCACAGAGCCCAGTATAGTGGTTGGCATATAGGAGGAGCTCAATACATATGTGTTAGTGTATAAATCTACTTAAGATTCTCAGAGCCATGCAAATGTCATGATTAATGTAATTTGTCTTTGGGCAGTTGGTGGAAGCGGTGTCTCTCCAAGTTCAGAGCTTGGATTCTCCTTCCTTCCTCATCTGTAAAGTGAATGTTTAGATTAAATAATGACCTTGGTACTTTCCAGGTCTGGCTTCCTGAGCTCATTTTTCTATTTTAAGTTGCACAAGAGTATAAAAACTTCCTCAAAGTAGAATATTTATATCTTCAGAAGAGCAATTGCAAATAACCTGGGAAAAGAGAAAGTACAGAGGGACTATAATTTTTGAAAGTGAGATTTGTGCTGGCAGAGAGCATATAAACTTGTCAGTTGAATAGGTCAGAGCTCAGAGAACCGGGCTCCCGTATGAAAGCATCCATTTGTCCATCTAACACTTATTGGCACCTCCTGTTTTGCATGATATTTTGCATGGCTCTGAGGATACACTCCGATTTGTCTAGTGGGGAGCTTAGCAAATGCTACAGATATGTGTGGATGACTACTACACAGATGGACTAACCCATGCAAACTTTGCTAGTTCTCCAAGTAACAATCTTAAGGATGCCATGACAAGTTATGACCTTGTGACTTGAACTTATTAAATTCATAAAACCATTCTTAAGGTACTTCAGAAAGCTTAAAATCATAGACAAATAAAATATCACTGATACTACTTTGCATTCAGTGTAGATGGTTTCAATAAAATAAAACTATCAAGCATAAAATGGACAGATGTTTAATATTTCCTCATTTATCTTTATTTGATTGGTTTGTGTTGGGCTCCAGTAAGAGCATTTGAGGTCTGGGATTCTCACAGCAAGCACTTCATTATCTGAATGATAGCCTAAAGGTGGTTCTCATTAACTGACCTTGAAATACGGCTTCCTACCACCACATCCATGTCCAGGAGGTTACAGTTAAATTATGGACGGCTGAAGTACTCTAGGGGCCTGTAGCCTGTGCATCAGAACAGAAGGCATTTTCTGGAAGGAGGGAAGTTGGGGGGGACGGTGTAAATTAAAAAAAAAAAAATCAAAACATTCTCTTCAGTGTATTCCATAGCATTTTGTTCGGTTAGCAAAGTTTATCAAAGTTAATTTTTATTTCGATACTTCCTAAATGCTATTTAGAATTAATGGATGTGAGCCTATATGGAACATTGAAACTAAACTGCAAATATAAATCAACATCAACTTAACTGAACTTTTATTTGTTGACGGTGGCCAATGTGTTTACTGGAGCAATCAAATCTATTTTTAAATGTGTTCATTTTGTTTCAATTTATGGTCAAGGGATATAATATAATAGAGATAGACCAAGAATTCATTGAGCTTACTCACCCCGAAAATAAAGGGTAAAAATTCCAACACAAGTCAGCTTTAAATTGGTTTTTCTGCATTGATATATCATTATTCTCACATATTAAGTGCACTTCTAAGCCAATGTATAATTTTATTTCTCTAAAATTATTTTTTCTATAAGGTAAAAATTTCCCTTTAGCTTAATTTTGTGGTATCCTTTCAAACTGTATGAATTTCCCCCTTTTTCCCTTTACTTTTTATTATGAGCACTTTCAAACATATACAAAATTTGAGGGAATAGTAGTGTACACCCATATACCGATGGCCCAGCTTCTAAATTACCAATACATGGCCAACTTTGTTTCATGTATCCAAAACTCTCCCTTTACCAGATTATTTTGAAGCAAATACCAGGCATCATAACATTTTTTTTTCATGAATAATTCAATATATATCTCTGAAGATTTCTCAACTTACCATTTACATTGTGCTTACCTATAGAGAAGATTGTCAAACATCTGGCTTTCTATTTGATAGGTCTGAAGCCATATCTTAATACTGTTTTAGTCTGTGTTTCTTTTACAATGATCAAGGTCAAGCATTTTTTCATATGCTTAAGGGTTATTTGTATTCCTTTTTTGTGTGACTGGAAGGCTCATATCTCTTGTTCAGTTTTTAAAAATGGTTTATCTCTCCTATTTTTAGAAGTTCTTTGTGTATTAGGGACATTAAAACCTTGTTATTTAAGTTGCAAATACTTTTTCCCATTTGTCTCTTTGCTTGTGATATTTATGCCACCCAAAACACTTTTATTGTTATTGTTGATGTCTGGGGGAGGAGAAATCAAATTCTGAATGACAAGAAGGTTTTCCCATGCCAGATAATAAAGTAATTCACTTATGTGTTCTTCTGCTACTTATATGGTTTCAACTTATATTTAAAAATCTAACTCACCTGGAATTTACCATAAATATGTTATGAAGAATTAATCCAAACTTATCTCACGATAGCTGTCCAAATACAACTTACGTACAAATTCATCTTTTCATCACTGATTTAAGATACTACCTCTATCATATAGTAAAATTTCATACACAGTTGTGTCTATTCCTGGATTCTTCTCTTCTGTTCCCCTGGTCTAACTGTCTCTTCATGCAGCACCAGTTAAGTATACAATATTTAATATCTGAAAAAGTTATCTCATCTAGAAATTCAAATGTACTTTATAGAGTTGTACAAACTACTCTCATATGATTTTTTAAATCCCCTGTTTTGATACTTATTTTTCCACCTGACATTTCTAATTCTGTGTAATTGTATTGTACTTATTTGTGGAAGGCTTTAGAAAATCAATGAAAGTACCAGTCTTATTATCTCAAGAGTTTATTTTAATTTTCATATTATAGCCCATAGTCCAGTAATCCTATTTTCTACTATCATTAATATTTCCCTTAGAATGTCCTCTCTACCCCTACTCTTTACCTTCTAAACTCAAATCATATCCACACTTTCCTTGTTCATGAGTTCTTACACCTCTCCAATTTTATTCCAGTTTTTCTGTATCCATAAGGGGCATAGTACTCTGGGGTCAAGATCTAGCAGACCTTGAAATTCTGGACTTGAAATTGCTAAAACCCAAATTTGCTCAATGAGTATTCTTACTGAGAACACTGCAGCTTGCCAATAATTCTCACAATCAGGGTCAGGATAAGGCTGCTCCCTGATCTGAGAAATTTTTACCTGAATTGAAAGAGCTTTTAAATCATTTGGTTCACTAATTTAGATCCATTCAGAATCAATGCTTTTCATGTGTTTCCCTAACATTGGATCATTACGACTCAGCAGGACGCAGCAAAACACAAAGCTATTTTGTCCCCAGTTGCAGCATGATATTGACAGATGTTCTAAATGGAATCATTCTGAAAAGGACATGAGAGCAATGGTCTAGCATTATCTCTGAAGCTCACATGTACCCCTCGATAGAAAGCAGACCTCTAACTGATGTGTGCTTAAAAACACTGTTTAGCAGACATGACTCAAATCTCA
The DNA here is from genome assembly GCF_949987535.1 of Balaenoptera acutorostrata. Lineage (NCBI taxonomy): Eukaryota > Metazoa > Chordata > Mammalia > Artiodactyla > Balaenopteridae > Balaenoptera > Balaenoptera acutorostrata. The sequence continues at coordinate 20,243,569 of NC_080076.1, forward strand.
GGGCAGTTAAAGCAATTCAGGCTTTTGGCTTCAGATGAGTAAATTATCAACAGGAACAAAATAGTACTTTACAAAGTTGCTGTTTCAGATTCAGAGAAACCTCTGAAGGCTTGTACTTATATTTATAAATGCTGATAAACGGAAATACCTCTTATAAAAGAAAACTTCACAGTCTTCTTAGAAACTTAAATGTGTGCAGTCCCAAAGTGTGTCCAGGGTCATACTGAGGGCACAGGCCTTGAAGCTCACGTAATTTGTCACTGATCTGTCACCTCACCTTATTGGCACAGGAAAGAACTGGGTGTTCAGTTTCTCTAGCTCTGACAAGATCTCCTTGTTTAGCTTCTCGGAATCCTGGGCTGGGTGTGTGTGCAGCTCCATAGGGAAGGCACAGACTCTTTGGCAGGTCATCTGCACCATTGAGGTTAGAGGTGGTGAGAGATGCAGGCAAGTTCCAGGCATCCTCCTGGATTCCAGTTTGTCCTCATGGATTGTCCTGTTTGACCTTGCTCTGACTTTATGTCCATCTTTCTCTCCTGACCCTGGTTCGGATGACTTCAGGTACAACACAACACAGAAAAGCAATAGGCTTACATAGACTGCCAAGCCAGCTCCCACAGTTGTGAAAAATCCAATCTGATTAATAAATCGCATGTTCTGTATCACTTACAGTGATTCTGCTTTTTTGATAAAACCCTCACTGATACCAAATTCTAGAATCTTGAGAATCTCATTTCACTTTAATTTTTAAGGTTTAGGAAATTAAATGGACATTGTTATAACCAAGATAGTGCCATGGAAAGGATACCTATTTCATATCAGATCTCCTGTATAACTTACTTCAAACTCATAAATTCTAGTTTTGAAAGAGAACCACATAATTACCACATTAAGCATTGCTTAGATATCCTGATAAACAGCTGAGAGGGTCTTTCAGTGCACTGTCCTGCAGTATTTCTGTATCCACCGCAAGATAGTTTTAAGCTTTAACATTAACTTACTCAACTCTAAGACATGGTTTTGGCATTTCCCACCAAAATCTCCAAAAGAAGCCCAGTGGATGCTGACATGTCACTGTAATCAATGAGCAAGTGAATCAAAGACAAACTTTCACTTAAAACGTACACATTAGCCTTCAGCTCACATTGGTGATTTAAAAGAATAAGTTGGCTTCTAGCCAAAGCAATCATGAGAAAGAAAAACAGAGCTGGAGGGATCAGGCTCCCTGACTTCAGACTATACTACAAAGCTACAGTAATCAAGACAGTATAGTACTGGCACAAAAATAGAAATATAGATCAATGGCACAGGATAGAAAGCCCAGAAATAAACCCACAGACCTATGGTCAATTAATCTATGACAAAGGAGGCAAGACTACACAATGGTGGGAAGACAGTCTCTTCAACAAATGGTGCTGGGAAAACTGGACAGCTATATGTAAAAAAAAAAAAAAAAGAAAAGAAATTAG